>NW_023994694.1:0-180000 GCF_015586225.1 Lucilia sericata | reverse complement strand
TATCTATCTATCTATCTATCTATCTATCTATCTATCTATCTATCTATCAATCTATCTATCTATCTATCTATCTATCTATCTATCTATCTATCTATCTATCTATCTATCTATCTATCTATCTATCTATCTATCTATCTATCTGTCTATCTATCTATCTATCTATCTATCTATCTATCTATCTATCTATCTATCTATCTATCTATCTATCTATCTATCTCTATCTATTTATCTACCTACCACCATCTATCTATCTATCTACCTATCTATCTAACTGTCTATGTACAATGTACATACTTATGGATGTGGTATAGGGTATAGAATTCTTTATAGTTCAGATTTCATTTATAACGCGAGACCAAAAATAATCAGATTTTCATATAACCTGTTTTTAGCAATATTTGCGAGAGATTGATCGATTATATTTACTGGATAAACTTACAGTTTCTCTCTGTAATGTCTGATTGATGTGATATATGACATACATATGTATACATACATATATATATACTGTAAAAAAAGTGAATACAATTATGAAAATACAAAGGGACCAGCATTTCACATGCAAGTTTAGCTGTGTGTTTGTTGCTGAATCTGAACTAAATATGTTTGAGTCGTGATCACTTAGTAGGCAATTGAATGTCAGCTAAACCAATTACCGGAAAAATGTTATTATCATGTAAGTTAAATGATAAATTAATACATACATATGTGTATTCTGCAAGAATAACGGTTAAAATTTATCAAATTTAAAATTTATAAAAAATACAAATTCTCTTATAAAAGTGAAACTTGTAGTGTTTATTTTCAGAGTATTTCTATTAAATTTAGTAAAAACGATGCATTAATGCTAAAATTTACACAAGTAGTAGTTGAAATCCTCTTTTTTATATCAAACATTTTTATTTAAACTTATTATTTGTTTAATGCTAACATATTTGACGGTTTGTTAATTATACCTATGTTTCAAACTGTAACCACAAAGTCTACATCTCAATTACCAACAGTTCAAATAAAAGTGATTTATTGAGAGAATAAATTTGCTTTTCCGCAGCATGATCATACAATTATTTAGGGAATTTGTAACTAAAACAAAGGGGGACTTTGTGTATTTGATACTATGTACATACATTGAACATACTTTGCTGCACAGTTTAATTAAACTAATATAGGAAATAAATGTATACAGTGACTATAGTATGACTACACAGCATTAACCCCTTGAATATTTGACATCATTTTGTTTAAACATAATATGGGGGTGAGTGGGGTGTTTGTACGATCAACAAAATTATGATAAATGCCATAAAATGCAGACCGATGGAAAAATTGTATACAAAATATTAAGAGGAGAACATAAACATACTGTAAATTTAAAATTAAACCATCCAATGTTTAAAATATAAAATGAGCTACAGTAGGGCAGAAGTAAAACAAAATTAAAACTAAATCTCTTATTTGTGATGGAATCATGAGGTTTCTGAACATACCTTAAAGCCAGTTTAGACTATACCACAAGTCAAAATTTAGTTTACGGATGTAATCAAACCATCTTAATTTTTTTAAATAAATAAAAACACAAGCACATTTCTTTTGTTTTTCTTTAATACTTAAAGTCTTTCATTGTACCACAACTAATATGATCTGTCGAAATTTGCATTATTTATTTAATTATTTATTTATTTATTTATCAAAAATATAAAAAAATCATGAAATCCTCAAAAACCTTTTATTCATTGATTTACCCCACCAAATATTGACGCAGAATAAAAATTCTGAGAAACGGTATCATAATGTACATACTTTATGGGGTTACAAAATGTATTATGGATAGCAGTACAAACAAAATGACAATCTAATATATAACCTTTTCATGAAGGTATGTATAGAAATCACCTGTTTTTTTAATAAATAATACATACTCATTAATCCACTCTCCCACAAACTAAAAAATTCAACAACAAAAGTTTATGAAAACCCACTTAAAAAAACGCCATTTAATTTGTTAACAATATGGCATCTCTAATGCACAGCTGTATATGTTTATCGATTATTATCGTTTATTTGTTTTGTTTACAAACACATCTCTAATGATTGTGGGTTAAAAACGTTTAAACGCTGCCGCAAGTTGGAATACCATTGAAATCATGTCCAGAAATCGTAAACGCGATGCTCAAAGTAGCAGCTCCGAAGAAATTGACAGTGAGGAGGAGACACGACGTAAAGATTTAAAGGAAAGAGATGAATTTGCCGAAAGACTAAAGAAAAAAGATGAAGGACGAACACGCAAAGTACTGGAGTCTAGCTCCAGTCGTAAGGCAATTGAAGAAGCTGCTAAGCGTTTAAAATTAGAACATGATGATAGAGATAAAATTTTGCCACAATTACGTATACAATCGAGAAGAAAGTATTTGGAAAAACGGAAAGAAGATAAAGTGGCTGAATTGGAAGCGGATATATTGGATGATGAATATTTGTTTGAGGAGTCGGTGTAAGTTGAATGAAAAAAGAAAATGTTAGTTAACTATTTCAACTAAATTATGTAATTTATTACAGTTTAACCGACAAGGAGCGTCAGGAAAGAGAATACAAGAAGCAATTGTTAACCATAGCCAAGGAACATGAAAAGGCACGTGAATTGGAACGCATACAGCGTTATCATATGCCTAGAGATTTAAAAAAGGGAGAAAAAGGTAGATTGTTATAAAAATATTAATATAAACCATGTTAAAGTATGAATATTTGCAGAGGAGTATGTGGAAGTTGATGAAAATGAAAGACTACCCAATTCCGAACAAAAAAAATGGGAGGCAGAACAATTGGCTTCAGCCAGATTTCAATTTGGTGCTAAAGATGCTAAAGCTCAAGAAGAATATGAACTTTTACTAGATGATCAAATCGATTTCATACAAGCCCTTACCATGGACGGTTCAAAAGATAAAATCTCAAAAGAACCTGAAATGACAGAAGCAGAACGTAAACGTATGACTATAGAGGAAACACGTAAATCTCTACCGGTGTATCCCTTTAAGGAGGATTTAATAACAGCCATTAAAGAGCATCAAGTAAGTGTAAAAGCTAAATAAAGTTATAAAAGGAAAAAAGTTTAACACCTATGTATATGATAAAAATAGATTCTCATAATTGAAGGAGAAACTGGTTCGGGTAAGACAACACAAATACCACAATTTTTGGTGGATGCAGGTTTTACAAAAGATAAAAAGAAAATTGGTTGTACCCAACCACGTCGTGTGGCGGCTATGTCTGTGGCGGCACGTGTGGCCGAAGAAATGGGTGTTAAATTAGGCAATGAAGTAGGCTACAGTATACGTTTTGAGGATTGTACTTCGGGTAAGTAGTTAAATAAAGTTTCTTTTTATTCATTACTAATTTGTTATTAAAACGTTATTTTAGAAAGAACTGTTTTAAAATACATGACTGATGGTACTTTACATAGAGAATTTTTGTCAGAACCAGATTTAGGTTCTTATAGTGTTATGATTATTGATGAGGCTCATGAACGTACCTTACATACCGATATTTTATTTGGTCTAGTTAAAGATATAGCACGTTTTCGTCCTGAATTAAAATTATTAATATCAAGTGCCACTTTAGATGCTGAGAAATTTTCACAATTCTTTGATGATGCTCCCATATTTCGTATACCAGGCAGAAGATATCCAGTGAGTTAAAGCTATTAAAATAATTACTTTATTATTAATATTGTATCTTATCTATAGGTGGATATATTTTATACTAAAGCTCCAGAAGCTGATTACATTGATGCTTGTTGTGTGTCCGTTTTGCAAATTCATGCTACTCAACCTCTGGGAGATATTTTAGTGTTCCTTACGGGTCAAGATGAAATTGAGACTTGTCAGGAGATTCTGCAAGATCGTGTTAAACGTTTAGGCTCTAAAATTCGCGAACTGGTTATAATACCGGTCTATGCAAATTTACCCAGTGACATGCAGGCGAAAATTTTCGAACCCACTCCTCCCAATGCCCGCAAAGTTATTTTGGCCACCAATATTGCTGAAACTTCTCTAACCATAGACAATATTATTTATGTTATTGATCCTGGTTTTGCTAAACAGAATAATTTCAACTCTCGCACAGGCATGGAATCCTTAATGGTTGTGCCGATTTCAAAAGCCTCAGCTAATCAAAGAGCTGGTCGTGCTGGACGTACAGCACCAGGAAAATGTTTTCGTTTATATACCGCCTGGGCCTACAAGCATGAATTGGAAGATAATACAGTGCCCGAAATACAACGTATTAATTTGGGAAATGCTGTACTAATGCTTAAAGCTTTAGGCATAAATGATTTGATACATTTTGATTTTCTGGATCCCCCACCTCATGAAACTTTAGTGTTGGCTTTAGAGCAGTTGTATGCTTTGGGCGCATTAAATCATCATGGAGAATTAACAAAATTAGGCAGACGTATGGCCGAATTTCCAGTAGATCCTATGATGGGGAAAATGTTGCTGGCTAGTGAAAAGCAAGTATTGGTATCTAAAAAAAACCTTAAAAACATTCTTAACACACAATTTTTCCTTACAGGTACAAATGTTCCGAAGAATTGGTGACCATAGCAGCTATGCTTTCGGTTAATAGTGCAATTTTCTATAGACCCAAAGACAAAATCATACATGCCGATACAGCACGTAAAAATTTCAATCACATACACGGCGATCACTTATCTCTTATGCAGGTTTACAATCAATGGGCCGAAACAGACTACAGTACCCAATGGTGTTATGAGAATTTCATACAATATCGTTCCATGAAGAGAGCACGCGACGTTCGTGAGCAATTGGTGGGTCTAATGCAAAGAGTTGAAATCGATATGGTCTCCTGTTTGCCAGAAACAATTAATATACGCAAATCAATAACAGCTGGTTATTTTTATCATGTGGCACGCCTATCGAAAGGTGGTAATTACAAGACAATTAAACACAATCAAACAGTAATGATCCATCCAAATTCATCTTTATTCGAGGAGTTACCACGCTGGGTACTGTATCATGAGCTGGTATTTACAACGAAAGAATATATGAGACAAGTAATAGAAATCGAAAGTAAATGGTTGTTGGAAGTAGCGCCACACTACTATAAGGCCAAGGAGCTGGAAGATTCAACAAATAAAAAAATGCCTAAAGGACAGGGTAGAGCTACAATGACTGAGTAATGTTTTTGTCTGGGGAGTGCCGAAATAAAGAGTTTACATGTTAGTTTTTTTGTAAATATATGAATAAAGTACATTTTTGTAAAAAAGTTTTTTTTTTAATTTTTTAAGATGTCTCTAAAATAAAGAAACAAATTTCGAAAATTTTTAAATAAAAAGAGCTACAGTCAAAGAATAAATGCTACAGTCATCAAATTTTGTATGAAAAGCATTGACATCCATATGAACACATGAGGATTAAATGGGCAGCCTAGCTTTAGTGGGCGTGGCTCCTCCCATATAAAGAAAACTTTCGGTGACACTTTAGTATCAATATGACTGTTTGGGACAAAAAATGGGCAGACTAGAAATAGGGGGTCCCATCCCATACTGATTGAATACAAAAATTTTATAATTTTGGACGAACTACTGTGACATCCATGTGAATATTTGGGTAATAAATTGGCGGACTAGATTATGAGTTAGAATCTAGCTATTGGAGCTAGAGTCTTTAAATTTTGTACGAAGAATTTTAACATCCATTCGAACATTTTATTAGGGTGGCCTGTAACCTCCATATGACTTAAGTACAAAAATTCATATATCTGGGAAACTATTAGAGCTAGAATCTTAAATTATGCACGAAGAACTCTGATACTCATGTGAACATTTGGGTAATAATTTAGCGGACTTTCAATAGGGGTTTGGCACCTCCCATTTGAATTAAATATAAAAATTCGTATATCTGGGAAACTGTTAGAGCAGTTAGAGTTAGAGAGGGTAGCAAAGCACACAATTTTCGATAGTTTTCTACAAAAAAAAAGTAAAATCTTCAAAGATTTTCTAAAATTTTAAAAAATTGTCAAAAAAAAGTTCGAAAATTGAAATTTTCTACAAAAAAAAAATTTCGAAAAATTTCCCTAAAATTAAGAAGTTTTTGCAAATTTTTCATAAAATTGAGAAATTTTCTATATAAAATCTAATTGAATCTGCAAAGATTTCCTATAAATAGTTATTCGAAAATATTCTTTAAGTAACGAAATTATTTAAAAAATTTTTGCATTTAGAAACTTTTTCGTAAAAAGAAAGTAAAACTCACCTTTTTTCAGCCCTGTTCAAATGATTTTCTGAAGGGACACTTGCATGGGACCGACCGCACCCATGTTATAGACCGATCATGAAAAAATCTTGAAATAGAATTTTTGTATACCAAACTAATATTTGTGCCAAATTTTGTATCAATAGCTTTATTTGGTAATGAGTAATGTGCGTATAAGGGATTTTCGTAAAAGGACCTTGTATGGGAGCTAGGACCAATTATGCATATAAAGACAAAATTTCAAAATTCTGTATCTATATCATTATTTGGCAATGAATATTGTGCATTTAAGTGATTTTCGGGAGGTGACCTTGTATGGGAGCTGTGACCAATTATGGACCGATCGGAAAAAACGTCCATACTAATATTTCTGTATATATGAGCAATATTTGTATCAAATTTTATATGAATATCTTAATTTAGTAATGAGTTATGTGCGTTTAAGTGATTTTCGGAAGGGGACCTTGTAAAGGAGCTATGACAAATTATGGACTGATCGGAAAAAAACTTCATAGTAATATTTCTATATGTGAGAGCTATACTTGCACCAAACTTTATATGGATATTTTAATTTAGTAATGAGTTATGTGTGTTTAAGTGATTTTCGGGAGGGGACCTTGTATGGGAGCTATGACCAATTATGGACCGATCGGAAAAAAATTTCATAGTAATATTTCTGTATGCGAGAGCAATAATTGTATCAAATTTTATATGGATATCTTGATTTAGTAATAAGTTATGTGTGTTTAAGTGATTTTCGGGAGGGGACCTTGTATGGGAGCTATGACCAATTATGGACCGATCGGAAAAAAATTTCATAGTAATTTTTCTGTGCATATGAGCAATACTTGTACCAAATTTTATATGGATATCTTAATTTAGTAATGAGTTATGCGCGTTTAAGTGATTTTCGGGAGGGGACCTTGTATGGGAGCTATGTCCAATTTTGGACCGATCCAGAAAATGTTTTCTCCCAATGAATTCTATTGACATAAGATTTTAACTTGTAAAATTTTGTGAAGATATCAACATTCTAACGGAAGTTATTAACAAAAAACTCATTTTCCGGGAATATGTACTTTTGTATGGGAGGTATATGAAATTATGGACCGATTCTTGCAATTTTCAGCAGAAATCAATATCTTGTGTAGAAACGAATGTATGATGACTTTCATGAAATTATCTTGCCTAGTTTTCGAGAAAATTACATCAGAATGTGTAAAAAATGCTTATTTTTTTCGGAGTTGTTTTAAATTTTGATTCATAAATTTTCCCGATGTGAACCGATTTTGCTCATTTTCAATACCAAACTGTACCGGATAATAATGAATATTTTGGGTGAATTTGGTTAAATTATATTGCTTCGTTTTAACGTGAGTGTGTTTTACACAGACAGACAGACAGACGGACGGACGGACATAGCTAAATCGACTCAGAATTTCATAAGGACCCAGAATATATATACTTTGTTGGGTCTCAGATGAATATTTCTTGGTGTTACACACGGAATGACAAAGTTATATATACCCTCTATCACCACTGATGGTGGTGGAGGGTATAAAAATTCGTATATCTGGGAAACTGTTAGAGCAGTTAGAGTTAGAGAGGGTAGCAAAGCACACTGTGTATAACTAGTTTTCTATAAAAATATAAAATTTTCGATAGTTTTCTACAAAAAAGTAAAATCTTCAAAGATTTTCTGTAAAGACAGATAATTTTCAAAAATTGTTAAAAAAAATTCGAAAATTGAAATTTTCTACAAAAAAAAAAAAAAATGTTGAAAAATTTCCCTAAAATTAAGAAGTTTTTGCAAATTTTTCATAAAATTTAGAAATTTTCTATATAAAATCTAATTGAATCTGCAAAGATTTCCTATAAATAGTTATTCGAAAATATTCTTTAAGTAACGAAATTATTTAAAAAATTTTTGCATTTAGAAACTTTTTCGTAAAAAGAAAGTAAAACTCACCTTTTTTAAGCCGTTAATAAATAATTAATAAACATTAATTGTATATCTATTATGTTGTTGTTGAGATTTAACAAAAAGAAAAAGCATTATAGTTTTATTATTAAAATAAACCATTATAATTTAATACATGTAATTGTAAAATAAGAAAATAAATAAAAACAAAATGCCCAAAATAAAGATCATAAATATTAATTAATTACAAAATACTTATTACACTATACAGAATTTCAAAATGAAATTTATAAAATAAATATTAAGAGAAGGATTTCGATTTTTTTTAAGGTTTTCATATATAAATTTGAAATTTTCAACTAACAGTTAGGTTTGGTGCTAAATTTTTATTAAAATAGTGTAACAAAGGTTTTGGTTTTTACGTTTTTTTTTTTTGTTTATTAGTATTGAATTTATTTATTTATTTATAATTTAAGTTATATATATAAATAATGACTTATAAAATATATTAAGAAAGAAAAAAAACAATAAACAAATACAATTAGTATAAAAATATATGTATGCTGGTAATTATAATAAGAAGTTTTGGGGTTTCTTTTTAATATTTAATAATGTCTTGTTATATGAAATTTCAGTTTAATAATAAATTATGTTTTTTTTAAGAATAATGAAAACTATAAAATAATAAATAATTAACACTTAAGTATTAAATTTATTAAGACACGTAGAATAGTTTTTAGGAGATTATGTATGTATATAAAATATATGCATGTGTATTTAAGTATAGTTTTAATGTAAAGTAAATATTTATGATTTTGTTTTGTATACATATATATAGTTTTGTTCTTTGAGAAGTGAAATATGTAGTTAAATACTAATATTCTGAGCTTATAAATGATACATTTTCAAATACATTATTGTAACTTAAAACTTAATTAATTTAAAGTTTAGTTTTTGCTTGTGTTGTCTTACAAATAAGCTCAGAATATTTTAGTTTTAAGTGTTGTAGTTTTTTGTTCTTTTATTTATTTTTTATTTTATAAATTTAGTAATTTTTTCTTTTTTTTTACACTTTACTGCAATTAACAACATATAAGTTTTTGCACTTTTTGTTATTTAAAACTTAAAAACTATTGAAAACATAAAATTGTTTAACAACATAGTATTTTTGCATGTAATATGTTTTTGATATTAATTATGTATTTTCTACATATTGTTTTTAACATTTTCCATTTAACTAATATTAATGATACACATATTTTTTGAAAATATAATTTTTAAATAGTTTTTTTTTAGTTTTTTTTCTTTTGTTTATAGTGCTTCTTTGGCCTTTAAAATATTTTGACTATATATTCGTTTTCTTTATGTATGTTGATTGATTTGTTTTATCTCTTTTGTTTTTAAGTTATAAATTTAAAATATTTTTAACAATTTGTTTATTGTTGTTATAAAAAAAATAAGAAATATTTGTGGTTAACATAAACTGTTTCACAGTGTTGTACAAGACAAAAATTTAATATAAGATGGTTTATTTTAAGAAACGTATGATAGAATAGCGAAAGAAATGTTTAAGAAAAAAATGTTTTTCCAAATGATTTGTTTGTTTAAGAAATAATTTTTATAAGTTAAACAATAATTAAGGCAATTATTAATTTTTAGATTATATTCGAAATAGAAGAAGAAATCTAGTACAATTACCTATGGGTCAGTTTGGCCCCTGATTATTAATATTTTTCTCATGCACTGCCTATGAAAAACTCTTTCTAACTGATAATGTTAGAATTGCTTTTGATTAAGAGAAAATTCTTAAATGTTTTTGGTTAGCAAACGTATCAATTGAAAAACAAGTAAGAAAGTATAGTCGGGCGTGGCCGACCATATGATACCCTACACCAGTTATGAATATTAAATGTGATTTATTTTTCATAATATCGCATTTATCTTCAATATTCCCTTGTTCCGATACATATAAGCAATTTATGGATGAAAAACTAATTTTCTGAAAGAGGCTTTATATGGGGGCTAGGGGCAAATATGGACCAAGCCCGATAAAATTTTGTGAATATATTTACATAATATTTTATTGTGCTGAATTTCATCGCGATATTTGTGTTTATAAGTTAATTTGGGACATTCAAGTAATTTTCTGAAGGGGACTTTGTATGGGAGCTAGGGTCAAATGGGGCCCGATCTTTATGAAATTTGGCAGGGTTATCAAGACTTCTATAAAACTTAGTTGTGCCGTATTTTATCGATATATCTGTATATTTAACATAATTATGAGCTCAGAAGCCCTTTTCGGGCAGTTCTGTTCTATGGGGGCTAGGTGAAATAATGGACCGATTTTAACCATTTTCAATAGGCTTCGTCCTTGGGTCAAATAAAACGTGCGTGCCAAATTTCATCCAATTATCTTGAAAATTGCGACCTGTAGCTTGCGCACAAGGTTTACATGGACAGCCAGCCAGCCAGACGGACGGACGGACATAGCTTAATCGACTCAGAAAACGATTCTAAGCCGATTGGTATACTTTAAGGTCTAGGACGAATATTTTTATATGTTACAAACATCAGCACAAATCCAATATACCCTCCCCACTAAAGTGGTGTAGGGTATAACAATATTACTTAATATTCCATCTCTGCTTAAGATTTATATAAATAGCATCTTATACTCTATAAAAAAGTAGTGTATACTTTTAGGCATGAAATAATTATTCCCTTAAGGGAATGAAGAGCTGATTTCAGTGACGCGTGACTGGATTATTATATTCCTTATAAACGAATGGGTGGAAAAACTTAAACAAATATTTGCAAAAGTTTTCTACGAATTACGTCTACTTGATCAGGGTAATTCCCTTCGCGGAATTACGGATTATGATATTAAGACTCTAGACATCGGGGATTGGCTTGTATACGATAGACTGTTTGAGGGGTGTGAAGTCTTCACTAAAGGGTCCAAGTGTCTATATCGCTTATATCAACATAAAACGGTCTTTCAGACTCTCTGACGAATGTAGTGTCTTCCAAGCAGAGATCCTAGCGATCTGGAAAGCGACGGAACTGATACGGAATCATATCGATCCGGGGTCGGTTGTAACTATATATGTTGATAGTCAAGCTGCTCTCAGTGACACGGTACATTAACACCTGGTTGCAGCTTGTAGGAAACTGTTTGTCGTTAGATTGTGTTGGGTGCCAGGGCACTGTAACGTGCATGGTAATAAGGTTGCGGACGAACTAGATAGATTAGATTCGAACCTTGATATTGCGGACCAGGGAAAGGATGGTAAAAAAAACCCATTTGTCACTATAATAGGTTGATATTCGAGAGAATATGTGATATCATCAACCAGTCCTAGAATAGTAGATTGGATTGCAAAATATCAAAGGCCCTCTGGCCAAAACTTGATATGGGTGCTACCAAAATACTTATAGGACTGGATAGACACAGTCTAAGGGCTCTGATAGGGATTTTAACTGGACACTGCTCAGTCAGCAACTTAGTCAGTAAATGGGACAGTAGTATACTGGACTTTGGCAGGTTATGCGAAGATGAGGAGGAGAATCTCAGGCTGAAATGACTAGGGAATAGGTTCCACGACGAATTGGGGGAAATTGCGGGACCTAACCTTAAAAAGAGAAATTTTCGCAAATATTCTAATAAAAAAAGGGAATTTTTGAAAAAATTTTATGGAAAAGTCACATTTTATTTTCTATAAAAAGAGAATTTATAGAAAATTTTCTATGGAAAAGAGAAATTTTCTATGAATAAAAGAGAAATTTTCGAATTTTTTTTATGAAGAGAAATTTCGGAAATTTTTCTATAAAAAAGAGTAATTTTCTATGCAAAAAGAAATTTCTGAACATTTTCTATAACAGTGAGAAATTTTCGAAGAATGCTATTTTTGAAAATTTTCCAATAAAGAGAGAAATTTTTGAAAATATGGTAAAGAAAAAATTTTTATAAAAAAGAGAAATTTTGGAAAATTTTCTAATAAAAAAAACTTTCAAAAATATTCCAAAAAACAGCAATTTTTGAAAATTTTCTAAAAAAAGTAAATTTCGAAGATTTTCAATCAAAAAGAGAAATTTATTGAAAAAATTTATGAAAAAGTGAAATTTTCGAATTTTTTAGAGAATTTTCAGAAAATTTTCTATAAAAAATGGCATTTTTGAAAAATGTTAATAAAATAAACATTTTCAATGATTTTGTATTAAAAAGAGAAATTTTTAAATAATTTCTATGATTTTATTTTTTTTTACAATTTTAAAGATTTTCTACAAAAAATATTTTAAAAATATTCTGATAAAAAGAAATATTTTCCAAAAACAATTCTAATATTTTAGAAAAAAAGTAAATTTTCGAAACTTTTTTATAAAAAAAAGTGGAATTTTCAAAAATTCTTTTGAACTTTTTCTCAAATGATTATCAATTAGATATAAAACTTTTATAAAAGAAAATAGTTAACATAGAAACAGACAACGGGATAATTTTAGGTAATTTGTTCATACATTTATTAGCTGAACTAATCCTAATTACTACAAATATTATAAAATTACTATACATGTTGTATATATGCCAATAATTAAATAAATTAATAATAATTTATATGTGTTACTTTAAGTAGATGTTACATAAAGTAATAATATCAATAGTAACTATTTCTTTAAACATACAAATCATTTGAAATAATTATGTATATAATTTCTGTGTTTTTTATTAATAACTTTAAAATGAATAAAAGTTGACAAAAGCGTTTCACACAGTGATAATTCAATATTAAATGCAATAAAAATACAAGTCTTAAAAAAGTTAAGATTAAAAAAAAAAAATTACCCAAAATACCAACTTATTTGGACAGTATATTACAAAAGATATGAACAAATCGGAATCACTTTTTTATCCTTAGTGATAACCGCAAAGTAATTTTAAATAATTGAGAATTTGTTAAGTATTTGCTATAAGAAAATAATGTGAAACCTTTTTTTTTAAATTTTCTTTAGGTTGCCTTTACAACAAAAACATTACATTTATAACAGCTTGATTGCCAATAAAGTTAAACGTAAAAATATATGATGTACTATAAAAATGTTTGGAAATAAAATTTCCTCCCTATATATGTTTGTTTTCGTTTGAATATTTTACTAAGTTAATATTTTACTAAATCCCTTGTATAGCTGATTTCAGCTAAAAATGGGGGGCGGGAAGATAATATAAACTATTTGGCAGTTATTAAGCAAGAACATTGAAAAATAACAAAAATTATTAAGAACAATACGTTTTAAAGATTTTAGTAATCGATAGTTTTCATTACAGCCTGACAATAGTTATTAGTTCATTGTATAGTGTCTTTACTTTAGTTTTGACTAGCAAGCAGTCTTTTTTCTAATCTATAATTTAGTTAATAGTCATGAGTATAGTTTAAAGTCTAAAGACTATTGACTAAACTATAGACCAAACTATAGACTAATCTGTATACTATAGTTTAGACAGAATACTTAAGACTATTGATTAAACTACTAGACTATAGACTAAGCTATTGCTTAGTATTTACTTTAGTATTGTACGGACTATAGTTTATAGACTATTTAATAGTCCATTTTCTAGTTAAGTCAAAAGTACAATTAAAACTGTAGATAAGATTATAGACTAGACTATAAACTCTCCTTTATGCAAGACTAGACTAATATTTAGCCTGGTCTAGTTTATAGTCAAGTCTATTATCTAATCTTGACTATAATTTAGTTTATAATCTAGTTAATAGTCTAGTATATGTGTTAGTCTTCGCTATAGTTAGGTATATTATTTCGTTAAGAGTTTAACTAAAATCTAGAAAATGAAACTGTGACTGCAAACATTTTTTTTCAAAAGGCCAAATATTTATTATCTGTCTCTCTCCCTTTAACAGCTGATCTTAATTATCTTTATAAATAAATAATAAATTGTTTGACTAAGGTGTTTTCTTGAAAAGTTAATAAAAAATCTATCGAATTTATTTTATATGTATTATGTATGATATTCAAGTAAGTATTAGTATGTATATGCACGTAGTAAGTAGATAATTAATGTATGTATATAATTTTTGTAATTTATATTAAAATCTTTGTCTTGCCCAATACTGTTTACTATTCTAGTTACCACGCGGTTTTTGTTTATTCGTATCATAAGATCGTATAATATCAGATTGTGATACAGCGCCGCCTTCCTCTTGTGAGAAAGCATAACCGTGTGATAATTCAACATCGGTATCAACCCGGGTATTGGCACGTCTTATAAAAACACTACGCAAAAGGCGAGCTGTTTCGGTAAACGATGATCGTGTTTCATTCATAACATCATCGGGATCATGTTTACGTATTTCGGATTCCCGTACGGCCTCGGTAAGAGATTTGAATACGGTGTTTTGTACAAGTTTAAAGATAACATCGACTAGTAGTGTAGTGATAGGTACTAATAATAAGCCAAACCAAAAGACGGGCGTGGTGAATATCATTCTTTCCATGCCCAAAAAGTTGGCTGCCACCGGTAGCACCGGCCAGAAGTTGGAATATATTACAATAAAAATAAACCATAGACCTATGGAACCCCATATGGAGCAGTGAGTTAGCCAAGTCCAAGAATTGGTAGAAAGACCAGCTTTCAAACAGACGGTAACCACCACATAGGTGTAAACAAAATTGCCTAATAAAAGATAATCGGATATTTTGCCGCTAGACCAGATAATTTCCGATTGTAGGGCACCCAGTGGCAGCCAGAATAGAATGATTGAATGCAACAAAGCATTGATGATCCACACCCAGAATACTTGTACATTGAAAAGTTTTGCACTTTGTGAGGGCTTATAGAGGAAGGGATATTTTAACATAGTTTCAGCTGAACATACCTTTTCAAAGATACCAATGGCGAAAGGAGGTAAGGCGGTAAATACCACATTGTATAAGCCAATAGTCCAACGTTCGAATAATATTTGTCCTGACCAGCCGGAATAAATTGCAAACCACAATTCTATAACATAAAGACAGACATTTTTATAAAATGAATATAAAATAAGTTTGGTAATACGTCTATAATTCCAAGCGCCATGGACAAGAAGTAAACGTTTCAAGAAACGAAATTGTCCTATGGAATAATCTGATGCACAGGCAGCTTGTAAGCCTTCGACTCCTGAAATACCTACGCCCACATTGGCTTTTTGTATCATGGCCACATCGTTGGCACCATCACCAATGGCCAGAGTAACAGCTTTAGTACTAGAAGTGACTAGTTCCACAACTTCGGCTTTTTGTATGGGAGAGACGCGACAGCAAATGACCACTCGACAGCCTGTGCAAAGTTCTTGAAATTCACGTCGTAAGTCACAGCTCAAAGCATATTTAAGTGTCTTGCCGTCTATGATTAGGGCTACATTACAGTTTTTATTAATGGAGGTTTGCAATTCACTCGAATGTCGATGTATAACTTCTCGTGTGGTATCTAAGCTTTCTTCATTCAGTATTATAATGTCCATAGTGGGTGATATCAGTTTGCAGGAGTGACCAATATTAATGGCGGTTTCTTGTTTGTCACCCGTTAATACCCATATATAGATGCCTGCATCTAGCAGAGAAGCTATTGTTTCAGGCACACCCTCTTGAAGTTTATCCTCTATAGCGGTGGCTCCTAAAAGGTGAAGATCGTTTTCTATCAAATTGGCCGCTTCATCTACTTTTCTTTCACGTTCATTTACAGCCGTCGAAGCCTTATGGTAAGTAGCCTGCCAATCGTTGTAGACATCATCGGGAATATTCGATACGGCACAACATAAAGTACGTAGACCTTCTGCTGCAAATTCTTCAAGATGGCTGAGAGTAACATCTCTAAACGATTGACCTTCTTGGGCCAAACGCTCATAGATAACACTATCGGCCCCTTTGCAATACAACTTTATGTTTCCTTCGGGAGTGCGAACAATTACCGACATGCGTTTACGGGTCGAGGTGAATTCTAAAACATTGAGTATTTCATAACGTTCTCGAGTGCCCAAAGCATTAATCTCGACATAATGAGGAGTGCGGGTGTCAAAAACAAAACCATATTGTTTAGCACCATCTACCAAAGCCCGTTCATCAGGACTGGCAGCATGATAGGTAATCGAACCATCAGGATTTTTCTCTGGTATAACGGTATGACATACTGACAGTAAGACTAGAAACTCTTTAATAATATTCGCACTTTGATGTTTACTTAACAAATGCTGAACCACTAAACTTTGTTCGGGAGTATTTTCGGTCTGATACATTTGTCGGGCTATGGAACATTTTTTAAAAACCATTTCATTGCGTGTCAAGGTACCGGTTTTATCTGAAAATATATACTTGACCATGCCCAATTCTTCATTCAGATTAGAGGTACGAGCCATAGCAGGAGTATTCGATTCCACATGATACATTTGTATGTCACAGTTGATAAACTGAGCCTGTAGAAATCTCACCAGTTCTAGGGTAACTTGCAGGGAGATGGGTATCAAGTTGTTGAATAATATAAAAAATGTTAAGAGATTATAGCCAAAGTTTTTACTTTTAAAATCATCCAAACCCAAATACCAATCGGAAACAAAATAGTTGCGGGTCCAGATGAAATTGAAGATGGCACTAGTTAGGCAAAGCACCAATAATATCATAAATAACATTAATATCTGCGTATTGGTCAGGCGATCTACAGTGGAACGCTTTAGGGGAGCAGAGGTAGAATTTTTCATAAGTTTTGTATCGTGTCCCGTATAAACAACAATACCAAATATCCATGAGGTGTTACGCAAAACAGCGCCTCTTTGTAAAATCTGATCGGGTCCCAAAGAAACCGCCGGTTTATCATGCTCCTTTAAAACACCATTGAATTCATACAACAATCTATTGGGCAGCTCACATTCCACCACCCCCTTTAGTTCTATCAAATCTTTAGTTTCCAATAATTTGGCTGTTGCCGGCACACCTTGTCTAATTTTCAAATTTGTTTCACCGTCCAAATTTGAGGTCTCTATAAAGCACATGGCTTGAGGCTCACTAGATGACATTAATATCAAATCGGCTGGGAAAAATGTATTATTTGGAATTTTTACTATATCGCCCACAGACAACTCTTCCCAGCGTACTGTTGTCCAGGCACCATCTTTTAGTTTCTCCACCGTTCTATGATTAATTTCATTATCCGCCCGATGTCTTTTATAATCTTCTACGATTTCCTTAATGCCACTCACCGATAAAATGAAAATCAATGGCACCAAAGTGGTATAACGACCCGTGGGCGATACATCGGGTATCTGCTGCAGCAGAGCAATAAGTAAGAAAAAACAATTTGAATAACGCCGAAATTGCTCGAATAGGAACGATGGTAGAAAACTTATAAAACTATATTTTGCCGTCGAAATATGATTATTGCAGAATTTCTGCATTTGCGGCCGATTAACAAAAATTACACGTTTTTCACCATCATCTAAGTTGGCGGACGATGGTGTCCTAACATCATCGCAGGGTGTAGTAAGCGGTGGTGTACGCATATGTATGCGTCCACGTAATTCTTGCCACAAACGTTGACCCCACCACAAATGCAGTTGTCGTCGTTCATGATTTAAATTTTCGTTTCCGCTTCCGTTTGAGTTATTGTAGTTGTTTTCCATATTAACATTGCTTCTACAAATAGAACAAAAAAAAAAAGGGAAAGAGAAGAAAAAAACCCAAGAAATTATTAGAAAATATTGATTTTCTGTTTTAGTTTGTAAGAAAAGGAGAAAAATGTAAAAAAAAACACAGTGTAAAGACGTGACTTGATGTTTGGGAAATAATAAATGTAAAATGAAACAGAATTTATGTTTTGATTTAATTAAGGTTTAAATACCAATGAATTTAAAATAAAACACACACACACAAATAAACAAAATACAGTTTCAATTGTTTGTAACCGAAAAACCCAATTTTTAACTATATTCGACATGCTTTAACTGACCGAAGACATCTTTGTTTATAAAATTTTTTATTACTTCTGAAAGTGTAATCTGTCGCCTTTAAATAAGGATTTAACATTTGTTGTATCTTCTTCCTACTTCGAGATATCTTTACCCAAAGTTAAAAGCAATTATAAATTCTAAGAAAATAGATATTGCCTTTATTTTAAGCTAAAATTTTAACTGGCGATGTCTCTTCAAATAGAAGATATTTTGAAGTAATAAAAAAGTAAAAAAAGTTTTATGGAACAAATTTGTCATTTATATTGGTTCTAAGTTTCAGTTTTAGATATCTAGAAGAATGAAGACAATATAAGATAGTTTAAACCTTTATATTAAAGCCGACAGTTTGGACTTTCAGATGATATAACAACGCGCTATTATAACGTCTGCAAAATGGCCAAAAACGCATATCTTTCAAACTTTATGACACGATATCTTAAAGAACGGATTTGATGGATAAATTCTGATATAAATTTATATTCTTATTAACCGTTACTCAATCTTTTACAAAAGTATACTTTGATGTCTGTATTTAACAATTGTTAGCCTTTGTAATTAACTAAAAATATGAAACTAATATACTTTAAATAATAAAACTTAACTGTAGCAAAAAACTATTACTAATTTTCAATTTTTTTACATTATTTGAAATGAAAATTTGTTATCATTTCCATAGGAAATATGTAATAGTTTTTTGTTACTAATAAATACTAAATATATTGTTTTAAACGAGAACTAAATTGAATGATAACTAAAATTAAACTAAAATACTGAATACTCAAATCAAATCAAAACACTGTTTTTTTTTTCTTTCATTTTTATTTAGTTACAATATGACATTTACTATTCGACCACAATTTAACACAACATGTACACATACACTATATAAAAGTAGAATATATATAGATAAATACGGCTAACTAAAAAGGACGAAATGTAATTACATTTATTACTTTCTGTGTACTAGTCTTTAGAGTAATTCAGAAATATTTTTAACATACATTTTCATATATTATATAGTATCTATTGGTTAGTCGGTTGGTATTAAAAAGTGCTAATCGCAGTAAACAGAATTTACAAAAATATCCTATATAAGAATAATAAATTACTTTGTCTATAGTATTAATATATTGTACATTGTTAACCATTTGTTAGGATGATGACGAGCAGTCACGCAAATGGACACAACACACTAGACAATATTAACCGAAAATATTCTATTGTAATTAAAGGCTTCTTTCCGCTTCAATAAAACGCACACACTATTTACGTGTGTTTATTAGAAAACAGCAGCTAACGTTGTAGTAATGTAAACAATAAATGTCAGTCAACTAGAAGGTGTTGTAAAAATTTTAATTTTGAGTACATTTTTCCATGTAATAATTAATTGTGTGAATATTAATTTTTAATTAAAAACAATCAGTTAGAAGTAAAGGTTTTACCAGTTAATTTATTGTAAAAATTAATCAATCACAAAATTTTTTCTATTTAGATAATTTCTATGAACTTTCTGTGTAACAGTTTCAAAAGGAAAACTAACCATTAGCTGTATTTCTCAAAGCTAGTTCGTCCATTAGGTTAGTCGACTTTATATAAAAAGAGAGAGAGAGTAAGATCTCTTCAAAGTAGTCGTCTCACAGGAGTAGTATAGTTTGAATTACTGCCTTTGCAAAATCGATTATTAAGTTAACAATGGTCATTAAAGCCTGTTTTTATATGGAAAAAGTGTGTAGTAAACCATTGTTAACTTTAATAATCGTTTTTGTATAAGGCAGTTAATCTTTAATCTTAATATAGTAAATACAAATTTTCAAATGTAATTACTTAACTATTTTAAAACTTTTA
Organism: Lucilia sericata; assembly: GCF_015586225.1. Lineage (NCBI taxonomy): Eukaryota > Metazoa > Arthropoda > Insecta > Diptera > Calliphoridae > Lucilia > Lucilia sericata. The sequence continues at coordinate 159,982 of NW_023994694.1, read as the reverse complement.
AATAAAGTTTAAAATTGTAAAAAATAATAAAGTTTTACTAGCACCATTTTAATAGGTATTGTGTTACTAACGAACAATAGCAATTTTAGAAAAAAATTTGAACTTATAACCGTGTAAAATTATAGATATTAACTTTCAGACATTAAAAAAAAATTAATTAAAAATATACTAATTAAGGAATGCAGTCAGCATTCTTCATAATATTTATTAGTATGTACGTTAAGTAAGCTTGGAAAATTCTAGTTACAGTACTAGATATAACAGATACACTCTAGTTCCCACGACAATTGGACCTTCGCTCCGGAACGACCCGAGTCATACTAGGCCAAAGATTGTCAACCCAGCGACAGCTGCATCAACCGAAAATTTTTCCCAAAAAATAACTATCGGCTATAGTTTCGTCTATAATCTAGTCTATAGTCTAGTCTATAGTCTAGTCTATAGTCTAGTCTATAGTCTAGTCTATAGTCTAGTCTATAGTCTAGTCTATAGTCTAGTCTATAGTCTAGTCTATAGTCTAGTCTATAGTCTAGTCTATAGTCTAGTCTATAGTCTAGTCTATAGTCTAGTCTATAGTCTAGTCTATAGTCTAGTCTATAGTCTAGTCTATAGTCTAGTCTATAGTCTAGTCTATAGTCTAGTCTATAGTCTAGTCTATAGTCTAGTCTATAGTCTAGTCTATAGTCTAGTCTATAGTCTAGTCTATAGTCTAGTCTATAGTCTAGTCTATAGTCTAGTCTATAGTCTAGTCTATAGTCTAGTCTATAGTCTAGTCTATAGTCTAGTCTATAGTCTAGTCTATAGTCTAGTCTATAGTCTAGTCTATAGTCTAGTCTATAGTCTAGTCTATAGTCTAGTCTATAGTCTAGTCTATAGTCTAGTCTATAGTCTAGTCTATAGTCTAGTCTATAGTCTAGTCTATAGTCTAGTCTATAGTCTAGTCTATAGTCTAGTCTATAGTCTAGTCTATAGTCTAGTCTATAGTCTAGTCTATAGTCTAGTCTATAGTCTAGTCTATAGTCTAGTCTATAGTCTAGTCTATAGTCTAGTCTATAGTCTAGTCTATAGTCTAGTCTATAGTCTAGTCTATAGTTTAGTCTATAGTCTAGTCTATAGTCTAGTCTATAGTCTAGTCTATAGTCTAGTGTATAGTTTAGTCTATAGTCTAGTCTATAGTCTAGTCTATAGTCTAGTCTATAGTCTAGTCTATAGTCTAGTCTATAGTCTAGTCTATAGTCTAGTCTATAGTCTAGTCTATAGTCTAGTCTATAGTCTAGTCTATAGTCTAGTCTATAGTCTAGTCTATAGTCTAGTCTATAGTCTAGTCTATAGTCTAGTCTATAGTCTAGTCTATAGTCTAGTCTAGTCTATAGTCTAGTCTAGTCTATAGTCTAGTCTATAGTCTAGTCTATAGTCTAGTCATAGCCTACTCTATAGTCTACTCTATAGTCTAGTCTATAGTCTAGTCTATAGTCTAGTCAATAGTCTAGTCTTTAGTCTAGTCTATAGTCTAGTCTATAGCCTATAGTGTAATCTATAGCATATAGTATAATCTATATCTATGGTATATCTATTAATCTAGTCTATAGTCTAGTCTTTGCAAATGATATTTTTTTAAATATTTTTGTTTATTCTCCCCACAAGTTGTACATATTAAATATTTTTTCTTGTTTGCGTGTAATAATTAAAAACTAATCGGAAATTATTTTATTTATATACAAAAAAAATATATGTTTATAATGACAAATCTAGACAAAAATAGAAAAAAAAATATTTATAGCCTAATAAATTTTAAACTTGTTTAAATAATTTACTTTATAATACTATAAAAATAAACATTTTGTCCAATTTGCCGCCAAATATTCGTAAGGAGAAACACACAAGAAAAAAAAACTGAAATAAGTTTTAGATGAAATTCTTATTAAAAATAATGGCAAAAGTATATTACAAATATATTATTTTAATGTATTTTTTACAATTTCAAATATGCTAGTTCCATAAATAACACAAAACACTTCACTATAAATAATAGAGGTACTTTTCAAACACAATCAAATCTATTAATCATAAACATTTATTAAGATTATACATAAATGAAGTGCTAAACAAATACAAAAAGTTTATTGAAATGAATAGTCAAGCAAATAATATAATGAATAATTTCAATTTATGTTTATAAAATATAAATATGAAGGAAAAGGAACAAGAATTTTTATTGTTTAAAATACCTTAAATCTTCATAAGACATTTTGGTAATTTAAAAATTTTGTGTTAGGCGTTTTTCCAATTTACTCGTTTCAATTTTAATTTTTTTTTTGTTTGCAATAAGAATGCGCAGCAACTCACACACTATTTACTTAATTATTATTTACTAGCTATACCCAGTGTGCTTCGCTACCCTCATCGTAATGGAATAAAATAAATATTATTGTAAATGTATATATATCTGCAATATCAAAAAGTCCCCTATTTAAATTTATGTTTATATATTCAATATTTAAGAAAACTCAAAAAGTACCAATGAAGTACGAAAAAGTAACAAAAGACCTCTTTTATTTAATTTCATGTTCCTAAGTTCAATATTATAGAAAATTAAAAAAGTACCAGTTGAAGAACGAAAAATTACTAAAGGGTCCCCTTTTATAGATTCTCATTAACTCCGGGCTCCACATGGTTAATTTCATGTTATAAAAAACACAAAAAGTACCTTTTGAAGAACGAAAAATTACCAAAAAGTCCTCTTTTATATGTTCTCACTTACTCCGGGCTCTACGTACTTAATTTCATGTTTCTAGGTTCAATATTATAGAAAATTCAAAAAGTACCTTTTGAAGAACGAAAAAGTGCCGAAAAGTCCCCTTTTATAGGTTATCACTTAATCTTGGCTGTAGTTGCTTAATTTCATGCTTCTAGGATCAATATTATAGAAAATTCAAAAAGTACCTTTTGAAGAACGAAAAAGTACCAAAAAGTCCCCTTTTATAGATTCTCATTTACTCCAGGCTCTACATGCTTAATTTCATGCTTCTAGGATCAATATTATAGAAAATTCAAAAAGTACTTTTTGAAGAACGAAAAAGTACCAAAAAGTCCCCTTTTATAGGTCCTCACTTAATTCGGTCTCTACATGTTTAATTTCATGTTTCTAGGTTCAATATTATAGAAAATTCAAAAAGTACCTTTTGAAGAACAAAAAAGTACCAAAAAGTCCCCTTTTATAGTTTCTCACTTAATCCAGGCTCTACATGCATACTTTCATGTTTCTATTTTCAATATTATAGAAAATTCATAAAGTACCTTTTGAAGAACGAAAAAGTACCAAAAAGTCCCCTTTTATAGATTCTCATTTACTACGGGCTCTAAATGCTTATTTTCATGTTTCTAGGTTCAATTTAATAGAAAACTCAAAAAGTACCAGTCGAAGGACGAAAAAGTACCAAAAAGTCCCCTTTTATAGATTCTCATTTACTCCGGGCTCTACATGCTTAATTTCATGTTTCTAGGTTAAATTTTATAGAAAACTCAAAAAGTACCAGTCGAAAGACGAAAAAGTACCAAATAGTCCCCTTTTATAGATTCTCATTTACTAAAGGCTCTACATGCTTAATTTTATGTTTCTAGGTTAAATTTTATAGAAAACTCAAAAAGTACCAGTCGAAGGACGAAAAAGTACCAAAAAGTCCCCTTTTATAGATTCTCATTAACTAAGGCCTCCGCATGCTTAATTTCATGTTTCTAGGTTAAATTTTATAGAAAACTCAAAAAGTACCAGTCGAAGGACGAAAAAGTACCAAAAAGTCCCCTTTTATAGATTCTCATTTACTCCGGGCTCTACATGCTTAATTTCATGTTTCTAGGTTAAATTTTATAGAAAACTCAAAAAGTACCAGTCGAAGGACGAAAAAGTACCAAAAAGTCCCCTTTTATAGATTCTCATTTACTCCGGTCTCTACATGTTTAATTTCACGTTTCTAGGTTCAATATTATAGAAAATTCAAAAAGTACCTTTTGAAGAACGAAAAAGTACCAAAAAGTCCCATTTTATAGATTCTCATTTACTCCGAGCTCTACATGCTTAATTTCATGTTTCTAGGTTTAATTTTAAAGAAAACTCAAAAAAGTACCTGTGTAGAACGAAAAAGTAGCGAAAAGTCCCTTTATTATTAATTTCATGTTTCTATTTCAATATCATAGAAAACTCAAAAAGGACCAGTTGGAGAATGAAAAGTACCAAAAAAATATCACTTGATACCGGGGTTAAAAATAACACCCCATTAGGATATTTAGTGTTTCTAAATTTAAAAATTTTATCTAAATTGGATCATTGTGGTTGAATAAAATCAAATTTCTCGTTTTTACCCCTTTTGGTACTTTTTTCTTCCCCATTAACGAAATAAAAATTCTATTCCAAAAATTTGCAACATCGTAGTGGGAGCTCGTTTTTATGTATTCATATGTATAAGTTAATAAACCAAAAACAATGTTTTATGAAAAAAGTACCAAAAATAGGTACAATTTTAACCCCTTAAATGTCCGAATATCCAAAAAGTACTAAATTCATATTTTTATTTTTTCGTTAAGTTATGAAGGAGTCAAAAATATTTTTTGAATGTGCACTGGTTTAAAAGATACATGGGGTGCGAAAAAAGTACCAAAATACAGTTTTTACCCGTTTATTCCCTAAAGGGGCCGAATTTTAAAAAAGTACCAGACACCTGTCCGTTTATTTTTTAAATGAACGGCGAGAAGCTTTAAACTGTTTTTGTATCTTTTCTAGTTTAGGAGATATAAGGTTACCGAATTTACCCGTTTTTACCCTTTTTTACCCCCTAAACATTCGAATTTCCAAAAATCCCGTCTTAGTGGATCTATTTGGCGGGAGACCAACCTCCTGTCCAAATTTCAGCTCTTTAGCTTCAACCGTTTAGGCTGTGCGATGATGAATCAGTCAGTGAATCAGTCAGTCAGTCAGTCAGTCAGTAACGTTAGAATTTTATATATATAGATGACTATAAACTAAAAACCGAAAAAAGTATTGCTGTAAATAAATAAAAATAAATGAATAGATTTTGTATTCGAAAAAAAAAAAAAAAACAGATAGTGCAATTTAAAAATGTTGTGAGAATAAACAAATGTCAGCATTATTGTATCAGATACGAGGGTTACTACTTTTCAATTGAAAAAGAAAATAACAAATGATTATTAATCAAGTCAATAGTCCAGAGCCAATGTTTCAAACTAATTATTAAAAGGTTTGAAACTATTTTTTTCTAAAACAAATTTCAATCGGAATCTTTTATAATTTATCCAAAAAATAAAAACTTATAATACAACTCTTTAACGTAAAACGTTATTGTTATATATCAACATTTAAATAGTAACCCTCGCATATCTGTTATCAAAATAAAAAATTACGATTAAAATTTTTAAATTATTTATATTTTAAAATAATTAGTCACTGCGATTTTCATACTTTAAGTCCAAGTTAAGTATTTTGTTAAAGTAATCTTTCCTTGAATTTTCTAATGAAATGAGTTTATTTCTAAATATGAACGCCCATTTTTTTATTAATAATGGGTATAAAAATCAAATTGTTTTGCAATCTTTATTAAAAAAACAACTAGGTAAATTGATAAGAAAGATTTCTTTATTGTCTTTATTCTGTGATAAGATTGTGTACGAAAGAAATTTGCTATAATTATCTATTTAACGTCATTGATATGTATTCTATGCATGTGAGTAATATAATAATGATAAAAAAAGAAAATAAATTATAATTACCACGTATAGACAAGGGTTTACTTAAGGTCATATGTATGTGTAAGTATTTACGTTTATTTATAAATAATATTATTGATCGAACATTAGTGAAAATTCATGTGTGTACTGTTGTTGTCTCTGTATATAGAAACTCCATAATTGATTCATACATGTATGGGCCATTAAGCCAACAAACAATTTACATATAAATTGTATTTAATGAAAAAAGAATATTTAAGTTCTCGATGAACACATTTACGTGGACAACAAATATTGAAAACAGCTTTCAAAGTTCCGGCAGATATAATGGGTTCTTATTATCACGTTGCTAAAATTCTAACCTATTGTCTAGAATTTATGTAGTTTTGTCTATAGTCGAATTTATAGTCTGAATTATTATCTTGTCTATATTAAGTACTCTTGTGAATTGTAAAAAGTGGAGCATAGTGCATAGTCTAGTTTATAGCCTAAGCTATAGTCAAGTCTTCAGTCTTGTCTATATTCTGGGCTATAGTCTAGTCTAAAGTATGGACTATAGATTGGCCTATAGTTTGTACTATCGATTAGCCTATAGTCTTGACCATAGTCTAGCTTATAGCCTGAAATATAGTCTATAGTCCACACTAAAGTCAATAGTATGGACTATAGTTTGTCTATTGGACTAAAGTCTAATCTATAGTCAGGGCTATAATATAATTTATAGTCTGGACTATAGTTTAGTCAGGGCTTTTCTCTGGAATAGCCTATAGTCTGGACTATAGTCAACTCTATAATCTGGACTATAATATAGTTTAGTCTTACATTAGAGTCTGAAAATTTTCATTGAAATTTGTTTTTGTTACCAAATTTCTTAATTATTTTACCAATAAATTAACCCATAATATACATTATTAAATATAACATATTTAACTTTTATCTTTAAAACTTTTTCATCATTTCTATTAAAGAGTGCAAAAGGCGAGGTCTTTTATCACACCTCTTACGGAAAACACAAATACATATTTCACAAGTATTGTACGAATACAACATAATAAAAAACTATATTAAAAGAAAAAAATCCTCCCAGCCCAACAGGTGGCAATAAAAAAAACAATAAAATAGGGAAATGGAAAAATTACAATAACGAAAATTAATGTAGTATATAAAATATACTACTTGTATGTCAACAAGAAAAATATAAAAACCACTGATTGTTTTTATATGATAAAATTTCATAATGATTTTAATGAAAACTCCATGGAGAGATGACATTAAAAGACAGCAACAAATAACACACTGACACACTCTCTAATCTATCTCAGCCTTTCTAAGTGTCCTTCAAAAATGTCCGTATGGTTTAGAAAATGTAATTATGGTCTTACACAAGGTAAAGAGAATGAGAGACACGGAAAATGTGTAATACTAAAGATAATGGAGAAAAATTGTCTTAAAAATAATCAGAATAAAATCGTCCTCATGATATCATCACTAACTTATAAAAACCAGAGAGAAAGAGTCATAAGCAAATGAATGAATAATATGGCATTGTGGGGTAAAATACAAAAATAATGTATATTTATACAGTTAACGACAAAAAGTTTGCACAATGCTTTACAATGTTTGTTTTTTTTAATTTAACTTCTTTAACAACTAACTTGAGATAAAAATCTATATAAAAATTAAAATGTAAATATTTATTTAGTGTTTGTTTACTTTTATATTATAAATTATTATCACAATCTGTGCTTGAGATAAGAAATTGTAGTATGGATGTAATTTTTTCTACAATATTACTTGTAAACACGAACATTGCTAAATGTTAAATATTACTTAGTCAGGTGTAGTTTCAACTATTTCTTTTTTCTTAACGATTTCGTTAAAGAAGAAAGTTGATGTGTGTTTTTGGGATGCTGGCCACCAGTAAATAAAATTTTAAGAAATATGTCCACATTTAAAGTTTTTTCTTTTCGTTAAATTAGAAAAGAAAAGTTTAATTATAAAAAATAAAGAACTATAACAAGAGCTAAATTTTTGGGTGTAAATACTTTGGGGACCACAAAATAATAGCTGAAGGCTAAATATATTTAATTTTTATCAGAAAAAAAAAATATAAAAACAAATGCATACGTTAAAAAATACATATGTATTTTTATCACTTTTAGCTTCAAATTTGTAAACTAAAACCACAAATCTAATCTAATATGCAGAACTGAGTACAAGATTAAATATTAGTACTTTACCAATAACAGGTTATAAGGTATATACAGTGGACGTCCAATAGTACGTACACTCTTTATTACGAATATCCAATAATACGAATGGCAAAATTGTTGCATTGTCTACTCTATAGTACGAATAAAGTCACAATTTTTCTGTTCGATAGTACGAAAAACGCATTTTTTATGGGAATTTTGGTTTTATTTACGTATGAATGAAGTTTTTATTATGTTTTTATTTTATTATTTCGGTATCATTCACCTTAAGCTCAGTAATTTTGAAGTTTTTTTGTATTTATTACAAGTGTTTTGTATTTTTAAAAATCCTATACACACAATTTACTGCATGTATATTTACAAATCAACAGTTATTTAGGAAAGTATTTTATTAGTTCCCGACATTAACTCTGCTGAGAACAATATTGAAGCCTCAAAAGCGCTGTTATTGAAAAAGCCCTAAGAATCATTTTACAATGTAATAAACATCGATGTTAAATGATTGATGTTTTAATAAGTAAAATGATATTTATATACATATGTATGAACTGTTAATTTTGAAAGTAGTGTGACTCCACATTCCAAACAATGGGTTTAAGGATAACTATTCTAATTTTTAAGAGAAAATTATAAATTAGAAAATTGTGGTATATTCCATTCAAGTTTCTAATAAAAGTTTTATGTAATCTGAACATTTTAATACATTTTAGAACACATATATAAATTGCAAATTGTCTTTGGCACACATCTTTTTAAAAACATTAAAATTTAAAACCTTCTACATATATCTCATTTCAACCATTGGACTCACGAGACTATCAAAATTAACAATTCATATACGTCAATATGTCCCTTTTATGCCTGTTTATGTACAAGAAATTTATTTAAAATAATACACATTTATTATATTTTGTTCCGTTATGTAATTTTTCATGAAAAATAAAACAAAAATAAATAAAATCCATTATTTTATGTGTATTATTTGAATTTAAACATACAAAATGTGTTGTTTAATAATACGAATTTTTCGGTATTACGAAAGGTCCTGACACTATATAATTCGTACTAGTGGACGTCCACTGTAAATAATAAAAAGGGTCTTACACTTAACCAATAGTTTATATCTAGTCTAGTATTCATTCTATACTCTATAGGTTACAGACCAGTCTGTAGTCTAATATATAGTAAAATTTATAGCCCAGTCCATAGTCTAGTCTACAGTTTATCCTATAGTCTAGTGTAATTTATTAACTAATCTATAGCTTTTTTTGTACATAGTCTAGTCTATAGTCTTGTTTAGTCTATAGTCCAATCTAGTCTAAGGTTTAGTCTATAGCAGGCGCGGATCCACGGGTGGAATAAAAGGAAATTTCCCCTCTCCCAAAGGAAAAAAGAAAATAAGTAAAAAAAATACTCCCGCCCAAACCCTTGAGCTGGTCTATAGTATAGTCTTTACTACAGTCTATATTATAGTCTAGAGTGTAGTCTATAGTGTGACATATAGTATAGTCTATAGTTTAGGTTATATTTTATCTATAGTCTAGTCTATATTATTGTATAATAGTCTAATCAATTGTCTATAGTCTACCCAATTCTATAAAAAGCTTTTTTTACAAAATTGGATCATTGATGTTGTTTTGGACTAATGGATAGGCAGGCTAAACGGTTTGAATGTTATACTTTGGTTTGAATCATATACAATAAACAATTAGATAAATTTGAACTTTAATTTAATATCTTCAACAATAATTTGTTTTTACATCCATATTTTATATCAGAGCAAAATTTATATGGATTCATTTTAAGCAGTACCTATTTATGTATGTATTTCATTTAAAAGGTGTGAGAAAAATGTATTTGGCACCCACTGTATATATACACCGTATATACCTCAAGCAAGTAAAAAACGACTCCAGTCAGCCAATAAACAAACAAAAAACAGCTAAGAGCCATAAATTGTATATATACGTTTATAAGTATGTATGTAGATATTAAATGTGCCATTTACAGACAGATAATAAGACAACGCAATAGAAAGATTTTGCCAAGAAAAATGTATGTATGTATTAAATTTTTTCTAACGAATCAAATATTTATAAACTCATTTTTTTCGTAATGTCATTCATGACTATAACGATGATGATAAACATGATAATGATGTTAATAATGACAACTTGGTCAAAATAAAGAAAATTAGTTGTTGTTATTATTGTCAATGTGTCACGTGTCTTTAAAAATTTTTTTTTTTTACAAAAAAAATAAATGTAGTAAAAAATCACTATTATTTTAAAACTTTTCCAATTATCGACGTTTGTTTACAATCACCTCGACAAAAATATTTATAAATGAATCATTTGTTTTTATTGTTAATTTTATATTTATCATATGGACTTTTAACCACTTTTCCACTTTTTATACGATTTTTTTTTTTTTTTTTGCATAAGTCACTTTTGAGAGAATTGCATGTATTATGTACTTATATATTCACTTTCATACGTATGTATATATGTATAGATATGTATATGATACATATTTTTTTGCGGTCGATAATTTTTTCTTCTTCAAACTTTGTAAAATTGTAAAAATAAAAATTTTCATTACTTTTTTCTTGACGCTTGTTTTTGCTTTCAGACAACTTTAACACATTTTTATTTCGTTTTTCTTTTAATTCTATATAGAATTATATATATTTTTAGTTTTTTTTTTGGAAACAGAAAAACTATTTTTATTTGCAAAATTTATTTTTTATTCTTTTATGAATAAATCCGTTTCTATTTTGTTCACACAATTTGTGAAGCCAAACAACAACAGAAAACCAAAACACAATTCAGCAGAATTCAAAGCCTAACAAATTTTACACGTCGGCGTTACACCCTAACAATGTCAGCGTCTTCAATAAATTTTATTTGCCGGTTTAAACAGAAAATTGCTTCAATTAAAAAAACTACGATTTAAATTGAAAAATTTAAGAAAAAAATCGAAATTGCTAACAATTATACAAAAAATTAAGAATATAATCAAACTACCTAATGCCGCCACATTTTTAGAGAGATTTTAGCTTTCAACATTAAATGGCGGCTTGTTTTAGATTGCTTTGTCATGTGTCAAATGACAATATTAAGGCGCAATTATAAAGGTGTATCTGTCTACTATAAAACATATTAAAATGGATCCATTATTAACCTAGTGCTAATTACTTTATATAAATCGACATTCGAATAATAGTGTTTTTGTGGAAATAAGTTATAGTCGTCGTTTTTGTTACAAATAATTGTTAACTCGACGATCTTATGGGAAAAAGTCGAAAAGTTGACTTTGCAAATGAAAGTCAAAATAAGTCGATAAGCGGGAAAAGGTTGAAAATTCAGAAAAAATAAACATGGAAACATTTTTTATAACATAATAATTGAAAAAGAAGTGAACAAAGTCAATATAAGATAATAAGTAAAAGCTTACTTAAAAGTAAATTGAAAATGTCGGATAGTCAACAATTTCAATGTTATAAAAAGTCAACTATTTTCATGCTTATATTATAGAAGGAAAATGACAAAGATTTTTTTAATAAATTTCCAGCATTATTGTGAAATGAATTTTTTGTCTTCTGGCAACCTTATTAATTCTTATCAGATTTTCTTCTCTCAAAACGTCAAATGTTCAAACGATAACTTTGACATATATTCAGAGATTTGCCATCACTATTATTATCGAAAGTTTTCCTCGTTTTGCTGCCGTGCGGTGATTTTGTAATAAGAATTTTCCATTAATTTAATAGTTTTTACGGTAAAAAAGGTAAATTTTTTAATGTGATCGAATTAAATTGCTATAAGAACAAATTGAATGAAAAATGTACAAAATAATGTAATTTCATCATAAAGCAAACAATTTACATGTTTGTCTTTTGTTAGATCTAACCTAAAAAAACTGATGAAACATCTAGTGAACTTTAATTACTTGCATTAATTTATCCGGCTAAAATTAATATTATTTAAATTTTCTTTTATTTACAGTCTACATAACAATGGCTGCTCAATTTTTCAACCGCATCGGCCAATTGGGTTTGGGTGTCGCCGTTATTGGAGGTGTTGTCAATTCAGCATTATATAATGTCGAAGGTGGTCACCGTGCTGTTATTTTCGATCGTTTTACCGGTGTTAAGAATGAGGTAACCGGCGAAGGTACTCACTTCTTCATTCCCTGGGTGCAACGTCCCATTATTTACGATATTCGCTCCCAGCCCCGTAACGTTCCCGTAGTGACTGGCAGTAAGGATTTGCAAAATGTCAACATTACATTGCGTATTTTATATCGTCCCATTCCCGATCAATTGCCCAAGATTTACACAATTTTGGGTCAAGATTACGATGAAAGAGTTTTGCCCTCTATTGCTCCTGAAGTATTGAAGTCTGTAGTGGCCCAATTCGATGCCGGTGAATTGATTACACAGCGTGAGGTAAGAAACAACAAATTTTGCTTTAAAAATTTATTTAAAAATTAAAAAATATTCTTAATTTATTTTCCTAGATGGTTTCTCAACGCGTTTCTGAAGATTTGACCGAACGTGCTAAACAGTTCGGTTTCATTTTGGATGATATTTCCATTACACATTTGACTTTCGGCCGTGAATTCACACAAGCCGTAGAAATGAAACAGGTTGCCCAACAAGAAGCCGAAAAGGCCCGTTTCGTTGTAGAGAAGGCTGAACAACAAAAGTTGGCTGCCATTATTTCCGCTGAGGGTGATGCCTCTGCTGCTGAACTTTTGGCCAAATCCTTCGCTGAAGCCGGTGACGGTCTTGTTGAATTGCGTCGTATTGAAGCCGCTGAAGATATTGCCTACCAACTATCCAGATCCCGTGGTGTTGCTTATTTGCCTGGCAATCAAAACACTCTCCTTAATCTTCCTTCATTGGCTCAATAAATTTTGTGTTAATTATCAAATTAAGTTTTAGCATTAAATGTTATCTATTTACTCCAACCCCTATGGCCTACATCTACAAGTTATCACATAAAATTGCAAAACTTTTTTCGTAAAAAAGTTTATTTTTTATTTTTGTTGTAAAGAAAACCATTTGTTTTTGGTTTGAAATGGAAACTCTTAAGAAGGGTTTTAAATTTGAGCACATTTTTTATAACAGTTTTAAGTGAAATCTGAAATAATTCTAATAATGATTTATAATTTTAGGAAAACATAATTAACTTGCTAAGCAAAGACTTATTTTAAATGTTTTGTGATTTGGGTTTAAAAGGATTAAATTTTTATTGTCTAAAATCCTTTCCCAAAAAATGGCAATATTAACTTATTTTGTAGTTTTAAAACAAACATTTAAAAGGAATACTTGGGCTTATTTAAAGATAATTATGTTTTATTAATTTTTCGTATTGGTCTAAGCATTTGTTATGTCACATAATAAATAAAAAACAAAAATGTTTTAAAAAATTTTAAATATGAACTTTAATTTATAAAAAACCACAGTTTGAATTTTAGGCTTAAAGTACATAAATGCATTACTGGAAGACTTTGTTTTATTCAACAATACACAATTTTCAATCGTGTTGTTTGGGATTAGCAATCAATGGTTTAATGTGTCCACAAGCTGGTGTGAAATTTTGACGTACTACAGCATCGTGGAGACTGTAAAACTCTAGACGATGTATGTTCTTTACACCATCTCGGAATTCTTTTACTCTTCTTTTTCAATGGGTATCATTTTATCCGAAGCATTAGGATCTTCTGGATACAATCATCACCGGGCAAAACACTTACTTGTCCATTTTTCAATTTGTATTGCACTGGCAGGGTTACTATGCTGCCTTCCGATGAACGTGTTGGGCAAATTCTTTAACTTTTTCCAGTTCGGTAAAGTTTAAGAGACGCGATAATTCGTAGAATTGTGGCGGTGGCAACCAGATTTCTTCGTAAATAGGATTTGAGGTAGTCGGATGGAGTTTTCCACTATGATAAAGAGAGAAAGTGAGAAAATTTATGAAATTTTGAAAAAAAATTCAGATTTTCAAAAGTTTGGGAAAAACATGTATATCTGATTATCTATCTACTATCTATCTATCTATCTATCTATCTATCTATCTATCTATCTATCTATATCCCTTTTTAAATGTTCATACCAAAACACTTTTTATATTTTTCACTCACCGCATAGTTTGTAACTTCATGTTCTTCCGCCAAAACTTCGGGCATATTTTCTAAAGCCACCATAAAGAAGGCAGTATCAAAACTTTAACAAATAAAATAAATTAAACTTATTATAGCTATAAAATAAACTCAATGTAATTACCGTTTCTTAAAAGAAGAAGGAGTAAACCAATTAGACCATTCATACAAACTCCATAAATCAGGTACAACATCTAATTCCTCACATAAGGTAAGAAATTTTGCTAGCATCATTATGAACTACATTTTGCCAATGTTTGCGATCAAAGTCCTCTCTAAAATTGCCATAACCTTTGCCATCGGGTGATGATAGAGATTTACGATCGCGACACAAAATAATACCTAATTCTTCAAAGGTTTCTCGAATGGCGGTTATTCTCAATGATAGTTCTCTATAAGAACAATCTGTTAAGATTTTTTGTAGAAAATTGTTAAAAACGCGTACTACCCACCTTTCTAATACATCATTATTATCATTTTAAAAATATTGGATACTTCACCCTTCACAGCAGTTAGAGGTTTTATTTGTGTTTTTGTTACTCCCAACTTTTCGAAATGTTTATGCCCAGAGTGGCGTTTCATCGGCTGCCTCACAAACACCGCCCGGGAATACAGAGGAGTTGGGCATAAAAGAAGCCTTTTCATGACGATTGAAAAGTAAAGCCTTAAAATTGGCCTGTTTATCTACTGGCAGTTTATGTTTAGCTCATACAATTAAACTAGCAGACTTACGGAACTTAATAGCCATTTGTTTAGCCATGGCTATATAGAAATATCTAAAAACAATAATATTGCACAAACCAAACTAATATTAATAAAATTAATAATAATAACAATAGTATTGGCTAAAAACACAGAGTCATCACATATTTTAACGGCGTTAAAAATTATAAAATACTAAATTAATTAAAAATGCACTTAATAATACTAATATTACATATTATTTAACTAGTAGTATTAATAGAGAATCAAAAATGATTTATATTTACATAAATCGTATGCATTTCTTTATATATCTCCTACTTACCAAGCAAATATGTTAATTACATTAAGTTGTCGACTTTGCACCTCTGCGTTGTGTTTTTGCAACTACCAGCTGATGTTTGTTTACATGTGCACTTTAATAAGTGTTGGTGAATGTAAACAAAAGAAAAGTGTTGGTAAACTTGTAAACAGTTTATATACAGCAACTCCTCGATTAACGTTTTTAAAATGATTGTTTCTTTTCTAATTTCACCACAAAGTATATAGAGGTCTCAATTGCGACACATAAAAAGTCTAAAATTAACTTTTGTATAAGTTTATAATATAAGTTTTTAATAAATAGTTGTTTTGCTCGTGACACCTTCGTATATTGGCTTTATGTTGCTCAAACCACTTTAACCCATTTGTACAACCGAAGTGCAAACTACTACATTATTCTAAAGATTAGAAGTGAACACAAGTCAAGGAAAATACTTTTTAGCGGTCTGAAAATAGTCGGTTCTTCAAAACTTTCATGGTTTCTGCAAAAAACTCCTAGTAAACATTAAATTCCAAATGTTTTTATGAACAACCACTGTCTTTTATAACCACTTATAAGTAATTGTTGCTTGGGTTATCTCGGAGAAATACACAACTTCTTCACTGGACGTCTAACCTGAAACTATCACCAGCGAAGTTTTCAGCAACACTTTTCACCACCTGGACGAAGGAGGTAACTTGAATTTAGGCGTCGTAGTCGATGGATCCCAAATACCGACTGTGAACCACCAAAGATTTTGGGGGATTACCTTTGACAGCCTGTTTACCTCCTCAGCTCATGCCACGCAGTTACAATCTGTGCGTAAGTAGAAACAAGGTCCATTCCTTTGGGGAATGGACAAAGAAACTATGTTGGCTATTTATGAAACAACTAGACGGTCAGTGGTTGCTCCAGTAAGGTTCCTTCACCGAGTGATACCCAATATTCAAAGCTGCCCAAAATGCTGCCCTACGGAATGTAACGGTCTGCATGCAAATCCCAATCAAGGAACATAATGTCATGCTGTCTAAACAGTTCCTCCTGGGATGTCATTGGAGGAGTCATCCCAACTTTAACATCACACAGTTGGATGCTCCCACAGGCAGTTCAGGAAGGACCTTCGTATATACTAGGAGGATCATACGAAGATATGTGCAGGATCCCTTGGATCGGAGTTCCTAGCAAAAATTGTCCAAAGAGTTCTGATAGCTATTTCTTCATTCTTTCCAATTTTTTTTAATTTCTATTTTTTTAAATAATTTTTTTTTAATTTCTTTTTTTAAAATGGGCCCCTTTTTTGCTTAAAAGGAAGCTTATACAATTTCCTTGAAGGGCTTTATAGTCCCATAATAGGATGGGAGTGAGATATCTGTCAAAAAAAAAAAATATTTTATTATAAAATTTAATTTTTTTTTTGGAAAATTTCCCATATGTAATTTTGTAATATTTTTGCTATTACAAATATCTAAAAGAATTTCCTGACCCATTGGTGTTACTTTTACTAGTGTACATATTTACAATTTTCAAAGAAGAATCTTAAACAAATAACACTATTCCTTCATGAAATTTTATATTTTCTTTAACCACCCACTCCTTTCCATTACACAAATTACAATAAATCACTCACCAGTATAATCCTGTCATCAATAGAATCTCTTAACGGAGCATAAAGAGGTCTTTAAAATACTACTTTTGCAACAAGTGGCAGCTGGGGGATTCCGATAGTAATGTGTATTTCAAAACTCATACATACATAATTCTGCCATTAAAAGCGAAGGAAAGAAGAAATGGAATATAAATAAAAACAGGCATACAAACAAAGTAACCAAGAAGGTACTTTTGGTAGTGCTTAGTGATTTATCGTCGCTTAGGATCCATATGTATTCATTTCTCTTAATCTCTAATTCTCATATTCACAAAAATAGTCCTGTCTGCACTATTATCTAAGTATATGTCAATAGTCTGCACTGGACTAGTTTTTTAGCCTGAATCATAGTCTAGTGTATAGTCGGAACAATAGTCAATTCTAGTCTATAGCCTGGACAAGGCGAATAGTTTATAAGGTGAATCATTTCATTTGTGAGGAATTTATGAATATATGGGTTTTGACAGCTTCGGGCTAAATTTCCATGGACAAAAAAACCAGTCAGCTGTTGAAATGACTTCACCTTATTAGTTTCGCCATGGTCTGGACTATTGTCTAGTCTATATTTTTAACTATAGTCTAGTTTATAGTCTGGATTGTAGTCTACTCTATAGTCTGGGCTATAGTATATTTCGGATTGTAGTCCATTCTACATCGTATAGTTTGGACTATAGTATAGTCTATAGTTTCACTATGATCTAATTTAAAGCATATTCTATATTGAGAGCAATAGTCTGGTCTATAGTCAAGACTATAATATACTCTATATTTAGGTCTATTATGTAAACATTGTCAGGGCTATTGTCCGCACTATAGTCCAATCTACTGTCTAGACTATTCGCCAGTTCAAGGAGCCTACACTAGCCTAGTCTAAATATTCACTATATTGTAGTCTGGTCTATAGTCTAGGCTGGACTGTGAATAATGGTCTGGCGAATCGTTTCAGCTAAACACTATAATTTTTATAATTAAAACCAATAAGATGTACTTTTATTGTACTTTTAGTACATCCCCTACACTCATACGTAAATCAAAACATATAGTATTTTCACGTATATATGTATACACATTAATACATATGTATGTATGAACGAGTGATTTATAAAGTTCATTCCGAAACAAAATACTGTTGACTCACTTGAAAATAATTTTTTTTTAAGTGGCCAAGTTAAACGTCATGAACATAACATCATTTACAGATTTTAGTAGGAAAACGTACGTTTGTACGTTTGTTTGAATCTAAAATATATCAAGTATGTAGTAAGTTTGTTTATTGGGGTTTCCACTTTGCTAGTGTGTACTCTTGTTTTTTCCTCACATTTACTCTACGCAGCTTCTCCGTTACTATTAACAAGAATTGTTTTTGTCGTTTTTGTTTTGCTCTTGTATTGTTGGGGGCTGAGGAAATCCCCCTCTCATTTATGTGCCAACATAATAAAAGTTAACGAGTTAGAACCGTCACAAATTGAATTAAGTTAAAATGGATTTGGTAACTACTGACTTTTTTTGTTTGAATGATATAGACAAAGCAACAGGCATTTGTGAATGTGTGTATGCATCTTTGTTGTTGAATATCTATTGTACTATAAGATGTCAACAGATATTTTTGTATATGGTCGAGAGTCTGGGACAGAGATGGAAGTTGTTTGTAAAGTTTTCGATAAATTAATTTTTTTAGAAATATTTAGACATTTTTCTATTTTTTTTTATAAAATTTTATTTTAAGCAAATTTTTGATAAATTTTATAATTTAATCGAATTTTTGATAAGTTTTAATTTAAAAAAATTTAATTTTCGATTTAACAAATTTTTAGATTAAAAAAAAAAACTATGATAATTTTATACATATATTTAGAAACCCTTTCTATTTACAGAAAACAATACAGTCTATAGTCTAGTCTATAGTCTAGTCTATAGTCTAGTCTATAGTCTAGTCTATAGTCTAGTCTATAGTCTAGTCTATAGTCTAGTCTATCGTCTAGGTACTATAGTCTAGTCTATAGTCTGTCTATAGTCTAGTCTATAGTCTAGTCTATAGTTCTAGTCTATAGTCTAGTCTATAGTCTAGTCTATTCTAGTCTAGCTATAGTCTAGTCTATAGTCTTGTCTATAGTCTAGTCTATAGTCTAGTCTATAGTCTAGTCTATAGTCTAGTCTATAGTCTAGTCTATAGTCTAGTCTATAGTCTAGTCCAGGGGTCGGCAACTTTTGAGTCGGAAGAGCCAAAACTTACATTTTACAAAACATGGGTTTTAAAAGAGCCACAAAATGTTTGTTTATTAAAACATTACAAATGAATTTTTGTGGGTCACTCGAATACGTTTTTAATTAACACTTGTTATATAGAGATATAAAAGTTTATTAGAGTGGGCCGACAGTGATATCATTTAAATACAGTATAAAGTGTCATAGTTATGTACATATATTAATTAGGCAGCAATCGAGATAAAATTTTGCACAAGTTTTTTTATGTAATGTATTGCGAACATCGAACCATAAGTGACCAACCCCAATATAAGGCCCCTTTAAAAAAATTACTCTAACGATCATAATTGACTTAAACAGTAGCAGTATAGCGACGAAATTCGAGACAAACAAGTTGTATAAGAACAAAAATCTATCTTCAAATTTTAATTTAACAATCAGAACTGGCTTAATAATAGCAGCATTATGACGAAATTCAACACAAACAGGAACAAAAAATTACTTTACCAAATTTCGTGATGATCGGCTCATAATTGATCCTATCCCCCATATTAGATCCCCACGCTTTAACGCTCAAAACTGGCAATACTAGCATAGTGGTGAAATTCGTCATAAACAAGTTTATAAGAACAAAAATACATACAACAGTCTAAATACAAGTATAGTGATGAAAATCAACACAAACAAGTTTCATAGGATACAAAATCTCATTACCAAATTTTGTAACGATGGGTCCATAATACGCTTTCTGGTCGCTTATTTATTTATAGCCAAAAATTTTATGCAAAAATATATCAATCTTTCATAGATCACTGTCATTAAAACGTGCAATATTTAAAAATTTTTAATTTTTGATAGACCAAGTTTCAAATAGACCAAGTTTTTAGTATTTAACTGTATCCAAACTGTCCAGATAAATTAGTTACTTATTTTAAATTTCCAAAAAATATCTTTTTATTCGAAAAACACGAAAATTTCGGAATGTATGATCATGTTTTACATCTTATTTAATGGCACTTCGTAGGAGCGCTAATATAATACCCCATTTGTTTATAGGAACTTTTCAATCAACACTTTAAAGAATCCAACATTTTCTTACAATATTAACTTGTACATGGAACAAATTCAATGGGAGTGATAGGTTTGTATGGCTTTAGAAAGATTGGATCATAACTTGTAGTTTAAAGTTTCAAAAATGACTCAAAATTTTCATTTATTAGTTGGCTTTTTACCTAACTCTTCCAACTTGCTTTTAAACATTGCATTTCTAGAGATCCAATACCAATTCCAAATGGTTCAATGAGGATTTTTTCTCAAATGTACGATTGTAAAAGCAAGGAAATGAGCGAAAAGCTAACTGTGTTGTTTTCTTTCTTTCTCACTCAAAAAGTATATATTTTGTTTCGTTCATGTACAGAACGATTAAGCAAAGTTAAAAAGTTGTGTATATATATTGTAGAAACTTTTGCGAATTGTTTTGTTAGTATTAATGCACTGCTCGTTAATCGATTCCGAAAAATTTTAAAATATATAAATATTTTTTTATAAAATAAATAAAATGTGTGTATGAAACTAAAGAGCCACAGCTCCACATCCAAAGAGCCGCATTTGGCTCGCGAGCCATAGTTTGCCGACCCCTGGTCTAGTCTATAGTCTAGTCTATAGTCTAGTCTATAGTCTAGTCTATAGTCTAGTCTATAGTCTAGTCTATAGTCTAGTCTATAGTCTAGTCTATAGTCTAGTCTATAGTCTAGTCTATAGTCTAGTCTATAGTCTAGTCTATAGTCATAGTTAGTCTATAGTCTAGTCTATAGTCTAGTCTATAGTCTAGTCTATAGTCTAGTCTTAGTCTAGTCTATAGTCTAGTCTATAGGTCTAGTCTATAGTCTAGTCTATAGTCTAGTCATATAGTCTAGTCTATAGTCTAGTCTATAGTTAGTCTATAGTCTAGTCTATAGTCTAGTCTATAGTCTAGTCATAGTCTAGTCTATAGTCTAGTCTATAGTCTAGTCTATAGCCTAGTCTAATCTAGTCTATAGTCTAGTCTTAGTCTATAGTCTAGTCTATAGTCTAGTCTATAGTCTAGTCTATAGTCTAGTCTATAGTCTAGTCTATAGTCTAGTCTATAGTCTAGTCTATAGTCTAGTCTATAGTCTAGTCTATAGTCTAGTCTATAGTCTAGTCTTATAGTCTAGTCTATAGTCTAGTCTATAGTCTAGTCTATAGTCTAGTCTATAGTCTAGTCTATAGTCTAGTCTATAGTCTAGTCTATAGTCTAGTCTATAGTCTAGTCTATAGTCTAGTCTATAGTCTAGTCTATAGTCTAGTTATAGTCTAGTCTATAGTCTAGTCTATAGTCTAGTCTATAGTATAGTCTAAGTCTAGTCTATAGTCTAGTCTATAGTCTAGTATTCTATATAGTCTAGTCTATAGTCTAGTCTATAGTCTAGTCTATATTCTAGTCTATAGTCTAGTCTATAGTCTAGTCTATAGTCTAGTCTATAGTCTAGTATATAGTCTAGCCTATAGTCTAGTCTATAGTCTAGTCTATAGTCTAGTCTATATCTAGTCTATAGTCTAGTCTATAGTATAGTCTATAGTCTAGTCCTAGGTATAGCTAGTCTATAGTCTAGTCTATAGTCTAGTCTAGAGTCTAGTCTATAGTCTAGTCTATAGTCTAGTCTATGTCTAGTCTATAGTCTAGTCTATAGTCTAGTCTATAGTCTAGTCTATAGTCTTAGTCTATAGTCTAGTCTATAGTCTAGTCTATAGTCTAGTCTATAGTCTAGTCTATAGTCTAGTCTAATAGTCTATTCTATAGTCTAGTCTATGTCTAGTCTATAGTCTAGTCTATAGTCCTAAGTCTATAGTCTAGTCTATAGTCTAGTCTATAGTCTAGTCTATAGTCTAGTCTATAGTCTAGTCTATAGTCTAGTCTATAGTCTAGTCTATAGTCTAGTCTATAGTCTAGTCTATAGTCTAGTCTATAGTCTAGTCTATAGTCTAGTCTATAGTCTAGTCTATAGTCTAGTCTATAGTCTAGTCTATAGTCTAGTCTATAGTCAAGTCTATAGTCTAGTCTATAGTCTAGTCTATAGTCTAGTCTATAGTCTAGTCTATAGTCTAGTCTATAGTCTAGTCTATAGCCTAGTCTATAATCTAGTCTATAGTCTAGTCTATAGTCTAGTCTATAGTCTAGTCTATAGTCTAGTCTATAGTCTAGTCTATAGTCTAGTCTATAGTCTAGTCTATAGTCTAGTCTATAGTCTAGTCTATAGTCTAGTCTATAGTCTAGTCTATAGTCTGGTCTACAGTCTAGTATATAGTCTAGTCTAAAATCTAGTGTACCTATAGTCAAGTCTAGTACATACAAGACTATAGATCAGTCTATATTTTTAAATATATGTATGTATGTTTGATAAATTGTATTTTTCTTAAGATTTTCGTGTTATCTTTAGAATTTTAAAAATTTTTAAAGAGTATTCTACTTTGAAAATCTTGATACATAATGATTATTATTCGATAAAGAATTCCCCTCCCTGATTTTAAACAATTTTCCAAATAAAACTGTTAAATCACTGCGAGAGCAAATGAAGCTAATAGAGCGAAAAAAAGAATGAAAAATTTAAGTACTAGCACGTACTATAGTTAAAGTGAGCTAAAATGCACATAAGTATGTATTTAATAGTAAATGAGATGAAACTCCCGAACTCTACAGTCGGTAGAGTAAAAATATTTTTAAAACAAATTCGATAGATTTTATTATACGTTCGCTAAAGACGTCATTAAAATTAAGATTAAAAATTAACAAAAAACGTGTTTGTAAGTATATATAAATATGTATGTATGCATGTATGTGTTATTAACTGTTTTGTTTAAAATTTTGCATTTTGAATAAATTAAATTCAAAATTTTTGTATGTTTTTAACAGAATAACTTGTTGTTGTGTTACTTAATTAATTGACGTTTTTAAATTCAATTTTAAATATAGAGTATTTTATTGGGGGATTTATTTTTAAATGTTAAAGTGTTATTCAACATGAAATGACTACGATTTTGGTTGTAGGGTGTCAAAGGATATTTTTATACATACATATGTATACAGATATAATATGTATATACTTTCATGTATGTGAAAGGATATTTAAAGAGGAGTAATTTTTTAATTTTTTTATAGTAGGGCCTTCTTTAAATTAATTCAGTTATATTAATGTAAGATCGTAAATATGTAAGTATGTATATTGGCGACATGTTGCGCCCTATCTATTATGTAAAGGAGGGCCTTATATAGAGATCTATAAAAGGAATTATCATTCAGTGTCCCGAAACTTAATTTCCTGGGTGTAGTTCCTTAGAAAGATTTTTAGATTTTCTTTTTGGAGAGAATATGACAATAACAGAAGGAAATAAATATGTAGATCGGAGCATATAATCAACACCAATTTACTTTTATATATTTTATAAATTAAGTCCCTTTGTTCAGAGACCTGCCATAGAAGTGTTAACTGGTCCTCTTCTAGGAAAATTTCATATTAAAACAATTAAGAATATAAGTCAGAACATATATGATAAAAATATGATATTTGAGCATAACAATATAAATCGTGTTTATTTTTCTTTCGATGCTGAAATTTAGAAGTGGGTCTTAAATGGAATCTAAGGGACCTATTTTAATTAACTGCCGCTCCTCATTATCATTATTAATAAGAGATTATATGTTAATACATTTCGTAAGCGCTTAGCGTGATATTGGCTGTCAAAGTTTACAAAAATCTGTTCACATCTGGCTTTCAAGATATCGTGTCTTAGAACTTTAGAAACCAGTTTTTGACCAGTCTACAGTCGTTAGTGTTCATCAGTTTGAGCCGAAATAACAGCGCCAGGACACATTTGTTTATAAAATCTGGCAACTTTAAAATAAAGATTTATTTTCTAGGTTTAGGTTAAGAAGGGTTATATACCATAGAATCAACGGTGTATATCCACTCGGAGACCATAAGGTCTATTTTTATTCCCTTCAAGAGGTGAAGATTCAAAAACAGAGAAACAAAAAGAAAGAACACTACAACAAGACAAGAAAATAGATAAAGAGGATATATGAATAGAACAACGGACCTTTTCCTAAGGGGATACAACCTATAATATCTGACAAGTTCCCACCCTAAGGAATAAGTAAATAAATAAAAGAGAGAGAAAATCGATGTCCCCTTATAAAGCCCAGCCAAAGAAGTGACTAATTCCCCTGACAAAACCTAGTAGATTGCAAGGGTTTAGTCCCGCAATTTCCCCGAGTTCGTCGTGGAACCTATTTCCTAGCCATTTCAGCCTGAGATTCTGTATCCTTGGCAAATAATGTGCTCGATCGTCTCTATTTCCTCCTCATCTTTGCATAACCTGCAAAAGTCCGGTAAACTACTGTCCCATTTACTGATAAAGTTTCTGACTGAGCAGTGTCCAGTTAGAATCACTATCAGAACCCTTAGACTGAGTCGATCCAGTCCTATAGGTATTTTGGTAGTACCCATATAAAGTTTTGGCCAGAGGGCCTTTGATATTTTGTGATCCAATCTACTATTCCAGGACTGGTTGATGATATCACGTATTCTCTCGAATATCAACCTATTATAGTGACAAATGGGTCTGTCCGCTATTCATTACCATGCATGTTACAGTGCCCTGGCATCCAACACAATCTAACGACAAACTGTCTCATAATTTCCCTAAGGGCATTCCTACAATCTGCAATCAGCTCTCCATGCCCTGAGAGCAGCTTGACTATCAACATAAATAGTCAGAACCACCCCGGATCGAAATGATTCCCTATCAGTTTCGTCCCTTTCCAGATCGCTAGGATCTCTGCTTGAAAGACAATACATTCGTCAGAGAGTCTGAAAGACCGTTTTATGTTGATATCAGCGATATAGTCACCGGCACCCGTGCTGGTATTTTCTAACTTCTTCCAGATATCTTAACCTTAAATATGAAACGACTACAAATATCTCAAAATGCTGATATGATGAAGAAATTCTGATTAAAGGTTTCCATGGGCGGACTTGGTCACACCGACGGACGGACAGAACAAAATCGTCTCAGAAAGTTATTCAGAGTTGATTGGCATGTTTTTAAAGCACAAACGAATAATACCCTACACCACTATAGTGGATAGGGTATTATTCGTTTGTGTTCTATTACTATAAAGAACAGCTTCTCTCTATTTATACTAATAGAACAAAAACGAATAATACCCTATCCACTATAGTGGTGTAGGGTGTATAAAGAACAGCTTCTCTCTCTTTATAGTAATAGAACTAGAACCGGTCTTTGTATTTAATCTAACAGGGCCCACTACCGAATCTTACTATTGCATATTAGTTCCGATTGTGCACACCCTTAAAATATCGGCTAGACTTCGTGACTTATCAAACAACAACATGTAAACTATAAAGGGCCCCCCAACTTAGTGCTAAAATAATGTGAGAGAGTCAACTGTTTGCACACACACTTAACCGGTCCTGCTGCAGAAAATTTTGCTTTAAAAAGCAGCCCCAAACTGTAATAGAGTCTCAGTTGAGATTTGATTGTTGCTTCGTTTAGCAGTTTTAACAACAAGTGTTAAATTGTAAAAAAAAATTACAAGAAATAAAAAAATATAAATTAAATACAATTGAATAAAATTCAAAGTATTTATTAAAACTGAGACAAACCCTATCCATCTAAAGTGTTTTAAGGTTTGTCAGTTTGTGTGTAAAAAAAATCTAAAAAATAATTGTATTAAAAATCAAATACAATTACAAATTAAATAAATTGCTTTAACAATAAAAGCTAAATTTTTAAGTAACAAACAACAAGTGTAATTTATCTCTACAACAAGTGACATCCACAAAAAAAGACTGGTAAGTGGGAACGCATTATAATAGAAATTGTATAGTATACAAACTATGGAGTCTATTTTTAAACAATTAAATTCAATTATATTTTCATGTACTTTAATTAATTGTATTTAATTTTGCACTTATTTGTCAAATAGTTTTTGTTTTTCTTCTTAATTTTAAACTTGGCATGCGTTATATTATAATTTTATGTTTAATGTTGTTGTTTGTTTAAATAATATCTATTTATTTATAATTTCGTAAATATTAACTTGGCTTTAAAAATCGTTTCAGTTCATTTATAAATCAAGGCTAACAAGAATATTTTTATTTATTTTTTTGTTAATTTTGACCAAGTTTTTTTTTATACTTGAATATTTATTGTTAACTGGCATAAATAAATTTCATTTAATTTTATGTATAATATAATTTAAATTATTGTAATTTTATGGCATTCTTAATAAAAAAAATTCATCTAATCTGTTTTCAATGTTTTTGTAATGAAATTTTTTTTTTTTTTTCATTTCAAATGCAAATTTTGTAGTATTTTTAAGAAAATTTGCATTAGAAATGAAATTATTACTAATTATAATAAAAATTATAATTTTATTCAAGAATTTTTGTTAGTTTTGTGTTAAATTTTAACTTGATTAAATTAATTTAAATTTCTATATTTATACAAAAAAAAAAAAAAAAAAAAACAATTTACCACAGTAGTCGTCATAAACATTAAAATATTATTAAATAAAAAAGATAAATTGTGGTCTGTGTAATATACATAATAATTATATTGCGTTCACATTAGTCTTTTCAGTTAATTTTTAAATGTCCTTTTGAAATTTATAAAAAATCCCGAAAAATTTTAGAACTTGTCCTAAGAAAATTAATTCTAGAACGAAAGTAAAGAAACTCACAACCGGTTGCTCGGAACATTGTTGCGATTCTAAAATAATTCTTAAGAGTTTTCAAGGAACTAGTTCATTGACATTAGTTATAAATAGTGAAGCAGACCACTCTCAGATTGATAAGCTAGAACACTACCAACTGGCCTACAGGAACACCACATATATTTAAAGAATCAAACATTATTCAAATTCTTTTAAATTGGCTTAGAGATCTATTATAGAATGTTAAGAAGATACTAGAACTGGTTTCCACTTCCTAAGAATCAGTTAATGAACTAGTTTTTTATAATTTTTCTTCACTTCAGTTTATTCTATTTACTCTAGAATCTAGATATAAAATCAGTTCATACAAATATCCCAGAGGGCCCGGAGCTACAGTACAACAAGTCCTGAGTCTGGTTACGTGGGGCTCATTTGAAACATCTTTTCTCAATGGCGCGCTTAAAAACCTTTTCAATTAAAAGAAATAGTTAAAAAAATTAATAAAAATTTATTCATATTTCTTTAAATTCATGTTCTCTCACATTTAGACACGCCTTATTTTACAATTTATGGAACTAGTTCTGATTTGTTTGACATCCAAATTATTTATTGTTCAATACTGTGTCCGAATTACCTCTTTCGATCACGAATAAGCATCCGTTATTGCTTCGGAAGAAACAAGACAACTGCACACTATTTTATGCGATTAAGAATTCGGGAACTCAGTTCCTGGACATATTTTCAAATTAAATCAAAATAGCATAAGAATAAAGCGACAGGAGTCATGTCGAGTTTCATTTTATTCCTATTCCAAAATCAATTACGAGTGGAACATTAACTAGTTCCGTGGATACCAAATTCAAAAAACAAAAATCATTGATAAAAAATCTAGTTCCAGAATCAAGTCGTAGACCGCTTCCACAGAATCAATTGAAAATAGTACTTCATATAAACAATTATCAACTGCTAATAATATATGTATGTACTTTGAGATGAAGTATACTATATTACAACTGTCTGGTTTAAAAAAATTCTAATAGGGATTTGTCATTCTATATAACAATCTTATCAACATGGAAACTAGACAGTACAACAATATTGCACTGTGAAAGTTTCGGTAAAAATCAATTTAAATTCTCAACACTTACAAAATTATTTATTAAACATTTGCTATTACATTTAAGTATCTATTAAATCTAATCTAAATTTCTAACTAAATAAATATGTATTTAATAAAAGTACAAAATCTAATCATATTTACTAATGGGTTTTATTGGCAATTTCTTTTATTCTAATATATTTGAATAATCTTAAAACTTGAACAAAATTTAGTACTAACCATGTCTTATAATATGGAGGATGAGAGAAAATCGAACGTTAATAATACTAAATATAATATAAATTTGGAAAAATTAGATCCTAAGGTGTCGGTGAGTGTAATATTTTATTCAAAATATATTTTTAATTAATTTGTTTATTGTTTTTATTAGTAATTGAAAGTATAAACTTGTTTTAATTTATGTTATTTTTTAATACAGCTAGTGACAAAAATTAGTTTTGGACTAAGGCCCGTATTCAGAAAGAAAAATGTCAAACAATACTTAAAATTTTGTATGAAAACTACTCAATTTTTGTTAGTGTTTTTCATACAACATTTTAAATATTGTTTTACATTCTTCCTTCTGAATACGGGCCTTAAGCGATAGGGAGAATATCGGTTTCTGTTTTAAATTAAAACACTTTCAAATGTTCTCTTGTTAATTACTCTCAAATCTGGTACATATATGTGTGTGATATTCAAAATTACTTTAAAATTTTTAATTGATATCGTTTTTTTTCGATTGATGATAAAGTTAAACGTCCATATCGATATTGAATATAAATTGAATTGACAAAGAACTAGTGTGTTTATTTGGTAATAGAGATTTTAAAAAGATCGAGAGATATCTTAGAATTTCATTGAGTCTAGATATAGATTATTCATCAATATAGTACAGTTGCCAAGGAATCTATACTTCTTAACGGGCTTTATCAGAGAAGATAGAATATTGTTACTTCTCACCACTCAACTCGACTTGCATTTCTAAATATCATTCAATATTCAGTCATTACTGCCAGCAACCCCGTTTTTCATCGATAGAAGACCATATTTAAAAACAGATACTATTCTGGCTAGCTCATCTGCTAGTTCATTTCCATAGTGCCGGTTCACACAGAACAATTTTTGACTTTGTTAAAGAAAATAGAAAAAAATATTACCATTCTTCCATTGATTCTTTCCTGGAAACTCAAAAAACGTGAGCTACAAAGTGTGAACTGGTACATAATAGGACCCAAACTAAGGTAATGTCAGACCGACAAATCAAACAGATCTTATGTTATCTGACCAATAGAGTTGTGATGGATTGTATTCAATGACTATTGAGAAACAAATTTCAATATTGCGACGAATACTGGAGTCGTATTGTACCTTTTATGCTGTTATTTATACTATCAAATGGCGATGCCCTAGAAAGAAATCAATTTAAAACTTTTAGGTATTCTGTTATAGGATGGAATTAAAAAAAATGACTTTAACAATCAAATTTGATTAAATAGTATTAGAAAACTGTCATATTTTGACAGATTTAGTGCCAAGTCGTGCTTTTTCATAGGAATTCCATATCACTCGGAATTTATTTTGTCACTAGGTGTATAAAAATTATTTTTGAATAATTTTTCTCTAACAAAACTTGTTTATTAAGAATGCATATAAAAACTCCCTCGATTTCTCTTTTAACAGATCGATATGGAAGCTCCAGAATTTCGTGATTTTGCCAAGAACATGGTTGATTATATAGCTGATTATTTGGAAAACATTAGAGACCGGTAAGTAAAAAAAAACAAATACAAACTTTAACAAATTGAAAAAATAAATAAATTAAAACCAAACCGACCGGTTTACAACAGGTGTTACTTTATTAGAATGCAAAATTTCAACAAAAAAAAAAAAAGAGCAATAAATTATGCAATAAATTCTTATAAAATTTACTTTCATTAAGGAAATCTTGAATGAAATAATGTTATTGAGTAAAGTGAAAAAAAAACGGAAATGAAAGTTATTAAACTGGATGTTAATGAATTTTCGTTAAAAGTTTTGTAAAGGGCATTTACTTTTAAAACAAAAATTATTAATTTAAAAAAAAAAACAGTTAATACTTTATTAGTCATTTTGATCTGGTTTAAATGTAATCTAGAAAAAACCCAACTAATTGCTAATTTACTGGTTTCAATACGACAAATAACGCAATCTACCAATATAAAAAAAAAATCCCCATAATGCTTGAAAGATTTTTTCTTCCACCAACTTTCAGATTTTATTTTTTATTAGCCAAACATGTACACGTACTTGAAATACGATGGATTTCAATATTTTGTTTTTAATTTTTGTTTAATTACAATTGTGTTTAAACATTTTCAAAAAAAAAAAAAAAATTATAACAATTTAACAATACAATTCTGTTGTCTATGTCAAGGTTTTTTTGGTTAAAAAGAAACTTTATGTATTAGTATGTATTTATAATGTTGTAGCTTTTATTGTGGCAAGTTAAGGTTAAAGTATCTATGTATGACTGTATCTGGTAGATTAGCAGTATATAAATTCATTCTACTTGTGGATTTACTTTATTTTATTGTGTGTATCCGTAAAGTTATTTTCTACATAATCATGCGATTTATTACCTTGACAGTTAAGTAGAATGGAGTGAGTGTATGTTTCTGATTTAAGGGTAGTACCAAAGTAAATTAATAAAGTAGCATCACTTGAACAGCTGACTATTTTTTTTAAACTAGATAAATTAAGCAAATTGTCAAAGTTTGTTTTGAAAATTGTTAACATTGTTTACGTCGCCATTTTTAAATTGTGTTTTGCTATTTGTTAAAATTTGTGAAAAGTTTAAAAAGTGAATTAAAAGTGGTTTTAAAGTAGTTTAAAAGTGTAATAAATTGTATAATATATAATAATATAATTAAATCGTTAATATCTTTAGCTTAAAAGTAATATTTTTTATTTATGTTTTGTTCACATTGTTTTTCAAGGAAATTTTATTTTGACACAATCTTAAATTTTCCAAAAACAAAATACATGTGGTTGTTGTAGATGTTGTTGTACAACAAGAGATGTCGCTACTTTATTAATATACTTTGGGTAGTACATGTAAATTATTTTAGAAGGGGGAAATGAAAGTGAAGTAGTGGAGATATGTATATGAGATTTAATGAGATTAAACGAAAGGGATTGTGGTCAAATGTTGTGGTTTTATATTCCTAATAGAAATAGCCGTAATCCTTTACGTGGTTAGTTATTTATTTAGTTAGTTAGTTACTTACTTAGTTACTTAGTCAGTTAGTTAGTTAGTTAGTTAGTTAGTTAGTTAGGTAGTTAGTTAGTTAGTTAGTTAGTTAGTTAGTTAGTTAGTTAGTTAGTTAGTTAGTAGTTAGTTAGTTAGTTAGTAGTTAGTTAGTTAGTTAGTTAGTTAGTTAGTTAGTAGTTAGTTAGTTAGTTAGTTAGTTAGTTAGTTAGTTAGTTAGTTAGTTAGTTAGTTAGTTAGTTAGTTAGTTAGTTAGTTAGTTAGTTAGTTAGTTAGTAGTTAGTTAGTTAGTTAGTTAGTTAGTTAGTTAGTTAGTTAGTTAGTTAGTTAGTTAGTTAGTTAGTTAGTTAGTTAGTTAGTTAGTTAGTTAGTTAGTTAGTTAGTTAGTTAGTTAGTTAGTTAGTTAGTTAGTTAGTTAGTTAGTTAGTTAGTTAGTTAGTTAGTTAGTTAGTTAGTTAGTTAGTTAGTTAGTTAGTTAGTTAGTAGTTAGTTAGTTAGTTAGTTAGTTAGTTAGTTAGTTAGTTAGTTAGTTAGTTAGTTAGTTAGTTAGTTAGTTAGTTAGTTAGTTAGTTAGTTAGTTAGTTAGTTAGTTAGTTAGTTAGTTAGTTAGTTAGTTAGTTAGTTAGTTAGTTAGTTAGTTAGTTAGTTAGTTAGTTAGTTAGTTAGTTAGTTAGTTAGTTAGTTAGGAAATAGGGATGTACTTTTAATATAAAAATGCATCTAATACTCCATCGCTGTTCACTCCTTTATCAGCCCCTCTGGTCGCAATCTAACCATGACATCCTGTCTGGCAGACTAGCACACTTACTTCTTAACATTCCGGAGTAGGTACAATTGGCCTCCAAATCGATTTTAAAAGAATTCACATTTTTTTTTTAATTAATTTAAAATGTTTATAAAAATATCAAAACTTTTTGACACAGATCCAGATTACAAAACAAAGAATAATTTACAAAATATTAAATACCGAGGTCTACACAATTTGTTTATATGATCCGAATTTATCCATCATTCCTTCGAGATAGCTCAGCATAAAGTTGGAAAATCTAGTTTTTCGACATTTTTGGGTCGAAAAACTGGAACCGAAGTCAACATTGCAACCTTGGTGAGATATTTAGGTCTGAACTACATGATATCTTGAGATTTCTCACGTCTACAGGCTGAGTCTAATATTATACAACACTACATGTGACGAGTGGAGTGGTTCTGTCAAAACGATAACCAACCAAGTTCGCTAATAAATGCCTAATACTATTTCGGATCAAACATTATGATCATTACGAATTTTTTTTATATTTTTGGGAATACATATTATATTTCCCTAAACTCTCCCAATAAGTCCTTATCGAGCCAAAAACAGTATCATATCCGAACACAAATTCTTCTTAATAGAAGTCTTAAGTAAACTTCTGGATATTTTAACAATTATGTAGTTCAAAGTTTTTTAATATTTATTGTTATTATTCTATTTACAGTCGTGTTTTACCCGATGTTAAGCCAGGTTATTTGCGTCCCCTCATACCCGAAACAGCACCTGAGAAACCCGATACCTGGGAAGATGTTATGAAAGATATAGAACGTGTCATCATGCCAGGTGTAACACACTGGCATAGTCCTAAGTTTCATGCCTACTTTCCTACAGCCAATTCATATCCAGCTATAGTAGCTGATATGTTAAGTGGAGCCATAGCATGCATAGGTTTTACTTGGGTAAGTAGCCTGTAATGCGCTGAAATGGATTATGAAAATAACAAAATGTTTTATATTTCTATTACAGATTGCCAGTCCCGCTTGTACAGAATTGGAGGTAGTGATGCTGGATTGGTTGGGTAAAATGTTGGAATTACCCAAGGAATTTTTAGCCTGTTCTGGTGGTAAGGGAGGCGGTGTTATTCAGGGTACTGCTAGTGAGGCCACATTGGTCGCTTTATTGGGCGCTAAGGCCAAGAAAATACAAGAAGTTAAGAAAGAACATCCTGATTGGGATGACAACACTATTATTTCGAAATTGGTGGGTTATAATTCAGCTCAGGCACATTCTTCCGTAGAACGCGCTGGTCTATTGGGTGGCATTAAATTGAGATCAGTACCAGCCGATGAACATAATCGCTTAAGAGGTGATGCCTTGGAGGCAGCTATTAAGAAGGATTTGGAGGATGGTTTGATACCATTTTATGTGAGTTATTCTTTAAACAATTTGCTTAGAATATTTGTTAAACATAATTTTATTGTTAAATTTTTAGGCTGTTGTTACATTGGGTACCACCAATTCCTGTGCTTTTGACCGTTTGGATGAATGCGGTGTAGTGGGTAATAAATACAATGTGTGGGTCCATGTAGATGCCGCCTATGCGGGTTCCGCTTTCATTTGCCCCGAATACAGACATTTAATGAAGGGCATCGAAAGAGCCGATTCTTTTAATTTCAATCCCCATAAATGGATGTTGGTTAACTTCGATTGCAGTGCCATGTGGCTTAAAGATCCCAGTTGGGTAGTGAATGCCTTCAACGTTGATCCTTTATACTTAAAACACGATATGCAAGGTTCAGCTCCCGACTATAGACATTGGCAAATTCCTTTGGGCCGCCGTTTCAGAGCCCTAAAATTATGGTTTGTTTTGCGTCTTTATGGTGTGGAAAATCTTCAAGCTCACATACGTCGTCATTGCAATTTCGCCAAACAATTTGAACAACTTTGCCGAGCAGATGATCGTTTCGAAATTGTGGGTGAAGTAAATATGGGATTGGTGTGTTTCCGTTTGAAAGGCTCGAATGAATTGAATGAGACCCTATTGAAACGTATTAATGGTCGTGGTAATATACACATGGTACCCGCCAAAATACGTGATGTTTACTTTTTGCGTATGGCTGTTTGTTCTCGTTTTACCAAAACCGAAGATATGGAATACTCCTGGAAAGAAGTAAGTGCTGCCGCCGATGAAGTTCTTAAACAGTAAAGTGTTCTAAAGGCAAATCGACTGGAATGTTAGCGACAGTATTTTTTGTTAATGTAAAGATTTTAAATGTGTCACTGTTACTGTTTATTTTAAAAACATAATGGGACCAATTGCAACATATTTAGGGAATTAAATGTGCTTCATTAAGTTAAATAATACATACATATATTTTTTTAGATTTTAAGCTGTTAAATAATTTAATTAAACTGCATACTATGCAGATATAGTTAATTAATATCAATGTTGTTAATTAGTTTAAATGGGACACCTTTTAAATTATAATATATTTACTTAACTATTTAATAAACAAATTCAAATACTCTCTCATAATATAGTTAAAGAATTCAAAATAATAAATGTAAATTAAAAATAAAACAAATAACTTGTGTCTACTATAAATATCTTACATATATTCGACTGAACTTTAATTGCAAACTATTAACTGGATTATAGTTTAGACTAACATTTACACTATATATGAACAAGACTAAAGAATAGACTATAGTTCCGGCTAAATACAAGACGATTGACCAGATTGTGGACGAAACTACAGCGCAGTCTCTAGTTAAGACTATAAACTAGAATCTAGTCTAGCCTAAAGAATTGACCATAGAAATAATAGATTAGATTATTGGACGAAACTACAGTCTCTAGTTAAAACTATAAACTAGAATCTAGTCTAGGCTAAAGAATTGACCATAGAAACAATAGATTAGATTATTGGTCTAAAATCCAGTCTATAAACTGGACTATAGACTGGATTATAATAGTAAGACTAGACTATAGTCCAGATCAAATACTAGGCTGCAGTAGAGAATAAAGACTAGACTATAGTGCAGACTATAGACTGGAATAAAGTCCAGACTATAGACTACTGTAAAGTCCAGATTCTGGACTACACTATAGTCCAGACTGCAGACTACACTACAGACTAAACTATAGTCCAGACTGTAGACAGATTATAGTGCAGACTACATACTATAGACCAAATTATAGTCCAAACTATAGAGCAAATTATAGTCCAAAATATAGAGTAGACTATAGCCCAGATTATATACTAGATTTTAGTTATATAAAAACAACTGTTTAGGATATATATTGGACTATAATTTACAGACATAACAAACTATCTAGACTATAGTTTGTATTATAGACTATAGTTTTTACTATAAACTAGAATATATAGTAGACTAGGCTGTAGTCCAGATTATGGACTAGACTGTAGCCCATACCATAGTCCAGAATATAGACTATTTTATAATTGTCTACACTATGGGATAGATAGAATACTAGAGTATAGTCCATAGACCATACTTTAAAATATTGGTTAAACTTTAATTCAGACTCTTAACTAGACTGTAATGCAGGCTATAGACTAGAGTATAATCCAGGCCATATACTATTTTTTAGTTCAGATTTATGCTTATGTTAGCAAATAATGAAACTTAACATACTATCTATAGTTTGTTTGACTATAGTTTGTACTATAAACTGGACTATAGTCCTAACTATAGATTAGACTACAGTGAAGTTTATAAACCAGACAATAGTCTAGACTATGGACAAGACTGTAGTTCAGACCATAGTCCAGAGTGTAGACTATTTTATAGTTATCTACACTATAGGACAGATTGTAGACTAGCCTATAGTCCATACACCATACTATAGTTTAAAATATTGGTTAAACTATATTTAAACTCTTAACTAGACTGTAGTGTAGGCTATAGAATAGACTATAATCCAGGTTACAGACTAATTTATGGTCCACACTATAGTCCAGATTTATGTGTGCAAATAATAAAACTTAAAGGCTACAGCGCACATGAGTTCAGCTTGTATGCTAGACTAAAGTTGAGAATACTGACTAGACTGTAGGCCAAACTGTATATATGTTATAGTCTAGACAATAAACTAGTCATAGATAATACAGACTATAATAGACCTTATTCCAGACTTATGGTTTTGGTAGCAAATAGTAAAACATAACAAACTATACTATAGACCACTTTCATCTTACGAAAACAAAAAGTAAGAGTTAGTTAAAGTATTTAAATAAAACTTAACAATTTTATTACACTTTTTTTATCATTTAATTATCCATCATGAATTTAATTATAATTAAGAATAAATAATCAATTAATTAAAACTTATACTAAATAATTTTAAGTGAAAAATTTTAAATTTTATTATTACAGTTATTTTTGGTATAATAATCAATTATACGTTGAGCCTCTCTTATACCACTCATTCTAGCACCATCAATTGTACCAAAACCATTTACTATAGTAGCATCACCGGCAAACAATAAACTGGGCGTCATGCCCAATGGTAGGGAGAGAGTTTGTATATCACGCACACTGCTGTTGGTGGAAAAGTATGGACGACCACCTAGATAACAGGCACTACTACCCCAATTTGAGCGTAATACCTCAGAGGGATAGGGAATTTTCGCATTTTTTAAACATTTTCTAAGGAGTTTTGTAATTTCATTCACCAGCTCGTTATCGGGTAGCTTTTCAATTTGATCATAGAAAGCACCGCCAATTGTGATTTCTAATACCCTATTGCTGGAGGGTAATTTTGAAATCTCCACCACTTGCTTAGTCCATTTGAGATCAGCAGCACGTTCCTCCGCAGACCACAGGGGACGCAAACTTGTGGAAAACCATGTTTTTATATGTTTTGGATATTCAAAATAAATTTTAACCGGACTGCCAAAGCCGATATTCTCTATGGATTTTATTTTCTCAGGTGGTAAGGCGGGCTTAAACATATAACCCGAAAAGGTTTTTAATACGCCCAATGGCAAGGTACATATTATATGATCCGCTGGTATAACCGAACCGTCTAAACAATTCACCTGTGACTTGTGTATATCCTTATTGGGTCCATACCATTTTATTTCACCCACTGGCTTTTCAATGTGCAAATGTTCTCCATTTATATTGGCAACAATTTCCTGTAAAATACTATCCAAACCGCTGGGTATATATAGGGGATAGGAAAACTGATTTTTAAATTTAATTAACTGTTCAACATTGAGGTTCTCTAGGTTACAACCCAATTTGCCACCATACTCTTTCATAAAGGCGGTGAAAATATCTCCCACTAATTTACGATCATTTTCCTTAAACATGCTTTTAATGATTTTGGAGGTTTCGGCTTGAAAATAGGTATGCACATTATCCAGTTCGTGGAGGTGACCTTTTTTGTAACGATTTTTCAATTCAATGCCAGCACATAGTTTCTTAAAGTACACATCTACTACATCGGGTATGTGCTTGGAGATTTTTTCACCTCTAGTGTCTACATACAGAGTTTCCGCTTTCTGTTCGATCTTTTTGGGTAAACCAGGAGCATGTCGCAGCAGTTCATAGATGGAATTTTGCGACACATCTATATTTATATATTTGGCGCCCAGTTCACAAAAAGCATCACCAAATTGTTTGGAATTGATGCGGCCACCATAACGATTGGTGGCCTCCAATATGATGGTGCGTTTAAAGCCATGTTTAATGAGATGATTTGCTGCCGACAGACCTGCCAAACCTGCTCCAATTATTACAGTTTGTACATCATTTATAGATTTTGCCGCATTTAAAGTACTTGGTGGTACTTCGGTTTTTAGCACTGTGGCATTGAATATTTTACGTTGTACACTTTTGAAGCTGTAAGATATTGAAGCAAAAGTAAATTTTTTTATAATAATTATCCTCATGAGTCTATAATTATCTAATTAAATCACTTCTATTAAGAACACTACTAGAACAAATTTTATTTCCTCTCCCCCCCCCTTTACATCCGTTTCCTACCATAATGCAAAAACAATAATAAGTTTTTCTCAAAAGAACTTAATTTCCTCTATACTTACCATTGCATGGCAGGCTGTTTATGGCTTAAAATTGTTTTCACTTAAAACTAAAAATGTTATCTGAAATATTATTTTCAAATTTTTAAATCAGTTTTTTTCCAAACTATTTTGTAAATAAAACAAATATATATTATTTATTTTTACTTCTTTGCTTTTGTCAAATTGTTCTTTTCTAAACTAAAGACAGCTGTTCTTGACAGCCAGTGTCGCCAGATGTGGCGATTTCATGTTTTATTTGGGGGAAAATTTGCGTATTTTATTTTTTATTGCGCCATCTATGTTTCATTAGTATAATGACAGTGTTAGAGTATACACTAAATTTCCACTAAACTACTGGTTAATAGATGGCGCCACTAACTTTCTAGTTCTGTAAAATTGTTCAAATTATTATATTAGGGTTTCCAATAAGAATATTATAATATACATATATAAAGGACTAAGGTTCTATAAATCGACTTTAGAATAATCGAACAATCGACTTTTTGTCGAAAAAAGTCGAAGTCGACTATTTTGTTACAAAAAAGTCGATAACTCGACTATGGTCTGTGAAAGTCGAAAAAAGTCAAAAAAAGTCGAAAAGTCTGAAAAAGTCGAAAAAAGTCGGAAAAAGTCGAAAACTCGACAATTGTAGAAACAAATCAAAAATAGTCGAAAATCTTAAAAAAAGTGGAAAAAAAGTCAAAAACTCTAAAATGGTCGGAAAAACTCGAAAAAAGTCAAAAAATAGTCGAAAAAAAGTCGAAAGAAGTCGAAAATAGTCAAAAAGTCAAAAAAATCGAAAAGTCGGAAAAATTCGAAAAAAATCGAAAAGTCGAAAAAAATTGAAAAGTCGAAAAAATTCGAAAAAAGTCGAAAAGTCGACTATTTATAAAATACTTATAGTCGAAAAGTTTAAAAGTCGACTTTTAATTAAATGAAAAAAGTCGAAAAATCTACTTTTCATAAAATGCAAAAAGTCGAGAAGTCGACTTTTAACTAAATGAAAAAAGTCGAAAAGTCGACTTTTC
The DNA here is from genome assembly GCF_015586225.1 of Lucilia sericata. Lineage (NCBI taxonomy): Eukaryota > Metazoa > Arthropoda > Insecta > Diptera > Calliphoridae > Lucilia > Lucilia sericata. The sequence continues at coordinate 121,069 of NW_023994694.1, read as the reverse complement.
GTTTCAACTATAGAACCCTATAAAGGACGCAAACGTAAGTCTCTACTCTTTTAATAAAACCCTCAGAAAGATCGGGGAACTCAAACCTTAAATGTGCACTGGATGTACAGAGCGTTCATAAACAGACCTATGGCTGACTGGTCTGGTCAAAGGCGACGGAAATGAAATCACATAAGTCTATTTTACATAAATATTTGAAGGTAATGTTAAAAAGACCTTCCGATACTGAATACCAACAAGAGAATAGTCGAAAAATTCAGATTATGCCCTGGCTCTGACTTTTACGGGAAAGGATTTTGACTCTCATGGTTGTTGATAGAATCTCCTTAAGGCTCCAACAGGGAACTACATGATTCTTATACCCTTCACTTTCGTGAGAAGGGTATATATAAGTTTGTCATTCCGTTTGTAATTTCCAAAATATAATTTTCCGATCCCATAAAGTATATATATTCTGAATCCTTATAGATAGCGGAGTCGATTAAGCCATGTCCGTCTGTCTGACTGTCTGTCCGTCTATCTGTTAAAATCAGTTTTCTGAAGACCCCAGATATCTTCGGGATCCAAATCTTCAATAATTCTATCAGACATGCTTTCGAGAAGTTTCCTATTTAAAATCAGCAAAATCCGTTCATAAACAACAGAGATATAAGCAAAAATCCGTGACAACCTCTGAAAATTTCATAAAAAATAAACAACAACAACACTGCTTATTCATTGCCTTTGTATTTTGTTTTTGTTTTTTTGAGTATTTCGTTTCGTATGTTTGGATGGCTGTGTGTTTCATTGCCTTGTGTATATTGTTTTTGTTTCTTGGTGCATTCAATTTCGTATGTTTGGATGGCTGTGTGTTTCATTGCCTTGTGTATATTGTTTTCTTGGTGTATTCGTATGTTTGGATGGCTGTTGGTTTCATTGCGTTGTGTATTTTGTTTTTGTTTTTTTGTGTATTTCGTTTCGTATGTTTGGATGTCTGTTGGTTTAACTGCCTTGTGTATTTTGTTTTTTGTGTGTTTATATCGTTTAGCCTTGTTGTTGTTCATTATGTTTTGCTATTGCTATAATAATGATATACCTAGTCGGGAAAATGAGTTTTTAAATACACTATGGTGAAGGGTATATAAGATTCGGCACAGCCGAATATAGCACTCTTGTTTCTTATTGTATAGTTTACCTATGCAAAGTGGGTCACAATCAAAAATGTTTGGAAATAAATCTGGAATTTCTAAACATCGCTAAATCGAGAGCCTTTTGTTTTAATTAATTCCAATTAACCAAATGTGTAGCATATTTTAAGGCCTTTAATAATAACATATTATTATTTGCAGTTCAATTTTAAATTTTCACATGACCTCGTAAAAACAAAATCTAAACAAAACTGATCAAAACAAAATTAAACAACAAATATTTGGTAATAAATTTGTGTAAACAATGACGTCAGAGTCATATAAAATTGCATACAATTCATTAAAATTTGGGGGTCAACACTAATAAAGACATCACATAAATTTTTGAAATGAAAACAATTTAATATTCAAATACGAAAAATTGAATTTAAATATTAAAAGAACTAAAAATTTGTATTATCATTATTTTTTGAATGCAACAGCATAAAATATGAATTCACCTTAAAACGCATAATAGCTCTTTGTTGTTATTGTAATGGTTAATGGGTGCAATAAAATTTTCATAATTTTACACAATTAATTATTATAGAGTGTCGCTGTGTATTGTAAATTACAGACTAAATCAAATTTTGATAAAGAAATAGAGTAGACAATAAAAATTACAAACAAACAATGGTTAAATACAAGTATATATTTATTTAATAAACAATTTTAATAGTTTAACACTCTTTAACAATAATTTTTCATTGACATTGAGATCTACTTCATCATCATCACCATAGTCGGCAGTGTGTGGTGAAAATAATTTGTAAATTTTTGTTTTTTGCTGACCAAATCTTTTAAAGTCAAGTGGGGTTTCCGAAAAGTACTCAATACATTAGTGAATTGTAACAGCAACGGTTAACTTAAATCAACAGCGATTCGTAATAAAACTAAAATAAATAAAAAATTAAAAAAAAACATTCTTTAACATGGATATGGATCCAAATGAATTTCGGGAATTTGGTCAGGCTTCCATAGAATTTATAATCAATTATTTGCAAACTATACGAGAGCGGTAAGTCTGATGTTTAAATGAAAATTGTGTAAATCTCATTTGCCTTATTAAAATGTGTCCGTTTGTGTTTGCAGCAATGTTTTACCCACAACTACTCCATTTTCACTGGTTCAAAGTTTACCCAAGGAAATTCCGGAACAAGCTGAACATTGGAAAACTATTTTACACGATTTAGAACATATTATTTTGCCAGATTTAGCTCATTGGCAATCACCCCATTTTCATGCCTACTTTCCGTCCTCATCATCTGGAGGTTCTATTATTGGTGAATTACTTATAGCCGGTATAGGCGCTTTGGGTTTCAGCTGGGTAAGTGTGTGCTACATAATTTTTGAGAGCATTTGTTTTCTCTTAAAATTTTAAAAAAATTGCTTATAGAAAATTGACCACAGAGAAAATTCATTGAAATTTTTCTTTAGTCTATAATATAGTATACAGTCTAGCCTCCAGTCTAGTCTCTAGTCTAGTCAATATTCTAGTCTATACTCTAGTCTAGTCTATAGTCTATTCTATAGTCTAGTCTATATTCTAATTTATAGTCTAATCTATAGTCTTGGGTATAGTCTAATCTATAGTCTAGTTTATAGTGTTAGTTTTATGCTACTAACACCTTTTGCAGATTAGTTCAATCCTTCAGGCATTGTAAGCGAACAAAATTAAATACATTTAATTTTACAATTGGATAGGAATAATACTGATCTGAATCGAATGCTAGTTTTATGCTTTTCATTCAATTTTCCTATTGATATATTAGCATACAATCGGATGCTTTTTAATTTGTAATAACCTGAGTACTGCTGGGCTTTTAAGAACTAGAACAGAACTAGAACTAGAACAAAACGAGAACAGAACTAGAACAGAACTAGAACAGAACTAGAACAGAACTAGAACAGAACTAGAACAGAACTAGAACAGAACTAGAACAGAACTAGAACAGAACTAGAACAGAACTAGAACAGAACTAGAACAGAACTAGAACAGAACTAGAACAGAACTAGAACTGAACTAGAACAGAACTAGAACAGAACTAGAACAGAACTAGAACAGAACTAGAACAGAACTAGAACAGAACTAGAACAGAACTAGAACAGAACTAGAACAGAACTAGAACAGAACTAGAACAGAACTAGAACTGAACTAGAACAGAACTAGAACAGAACTAGAACAGAACTAGAACAGAACTAGAACAGAACTAGAACAGAACTAGACAGAACTAGAACAGAACTAGAACAGAACTAGAACAGAACTAGAACAGAACTAGAACAGAACTAGAACAGAACTAGAACAGAACTAGAACAGAACTAGAACAGAACTAGAACAGAACTAGAACAGAACTAGAACAGAACTAGAACAGAACTAGAACAGAACTAGAACAGAACTAGAACAGAACTAGAACAGAACTAGAACAGAACTAGAACAGAACTGGAACAGAACTGGAACAGAACTAGAACAGAACTAGAACAGAACTAGAACAGAACTAGAACAGAACTAGAACAGAACTAGAACAGAACTAGAACAGAACTAGAACAGAACTAGAACAGAACTAGAACAGAACTAGAACAAAACTAGAACAGAACTAGAACAGAACTAAAACAGAACTAGAACAGAACTAGAGCAGAACTAGAACAGAACAGAACTAGTCAAGTTCTATAGTCTAGTCTATAGTCTAGTCTATAGTCTAGTCTATAGTCTAGTCTATAGTCTAGTCTATAGTCTAGTCTATATAGTCTAGTCTATAGTCTAGTCTATAGTCTAGTCTATAGTCTAGTCTATAGTCTAGTCTATAGTCTAGTCTATAGTCTAGTCTATAGTCTAGTCTATAGTCTAGTCTATAGTCTAGTCTATAGTCTAGTCTATAGTCTAGTCTATAGTCTAGTCTATAGTCTAGTCTATAGTCTAGTCTATAGTCTAGTCTATAGTCTAGTCTATAGTCTAGTCTATAGTCTAGTCTATAGTCTAGTCTATAGTCTAGTCTATAGTCTAGTCTATAGTCTAGTCTATAGTCTAGTCTATAGTCTAGTCTATAGTCTAGTCTAGTCTATAGTCTAGTCTAGTCTATAGTCTAGTCTATAGTCTAGTCTATAGTCTAGTCTATAGTCTAGTCTATAGTCTAGTCTATAGTCTAGTCTATAGTCTAGTCTATAGTCTAGTCTATAGTCTAGTCTATAGTCTAGTCTATAGTCTAGTCTATAGTCTAGTCTATAGTCTAGTCTATAGTCTAGTCTATAGTCTAGTCTATAGTCTAGTCTATAGTCTAGTCTATAGTGTAGTCTATAGTGTAGTCTATAGTCTAGTCTATAGTCTAGTCTATAGTCTAGTCTATAGTCTAGTCTATAGTCTAGTCTATAGTCTAGTCTATAGTCTAGTCTATAGTCTAGTCTATAGTCTAGTCTATAGTCTAGTCTATAGTATATGATATGCCGATGATGTAGCACTTGTTATTTCCCATACTTTGCCACAAGCTCTGGAAATAATAACTAATGATAGCCTCAGCCGCTGCGATAGGTGGTTAAACGAGCATGGTCTGAAATTAGCGGCCGAAAAAACAGAGTCGATATTAATTAAAAATCGTAGATCGTTTATAGCTCCAAAACTAAGAATACAAGGTAAAAGTATAACCTTTAGCAAAAGTTTAAGATATCTTGGAGTTCTTCTAGATAATCGATTAAACTTCAATATACATGTACAGAACATTCGAGACAAAGCCCTAAAAACTGCAAATGTGTTAACAAAAATTATGCCAAATATAAACGGACCTAAAGACTCCACTAGGAAGCTCATAAACAGTGTAGTTCACTCACAAATGCTGTATGCAGCACCTATAATTGCATCAGCTTTGAAAAGAAAGTGTGTAATCACACAACTGTTAAAACCACAGAGAGTTAGTGCCCTAAGGGTAATATCAGCGTACAGAGCTGTGTCCACAAGTGCAGCTTTAGTTCTCTCCGGAATTCCACCCATTGACCTCCTTATATTGGAGCGAGAAGAAAAATGAGGAGATCTTTATATGAATATATTGGAACTATATTAACTCCGGTAAACATTGTTTCGGAAATGTTGAAATCCGAAGAAACGTGGATGAAGTGTCAAGATTTTATCACACATATAATGAAATGCAGATCTGATCGCAACGCCGAACCCCTAATCTCATGTGAGGATGGGGGAGTAGGATAGCGATATATAAAATCGTCTGCCCCGATGAAATGCGAAAGTGGTACCGGGGTGGGACGGGGAGGTATTCGTGGGGCCACTAGTTGATAGTGTACTATCACTACGTCCTATAAAAAAAAAAAAAAAAAGTCTAGTCTATAGTCTAGTCATAGTCTAGTCTATAGTCTAGTCTATAGTCTAGTCTATAGTCTAGTCTATAGTCTAGTCTATAGTCTAGTCTATAGTCTAGTCTATAGTCTAGTCTATAGTCTAGTCTATAGTCTAGTCTATAGTCTAGTCTATAGTCTAGTATAGTCTAGTCTATAGTCTAGTCTATAGTCTAGTCTATAGTCTAGTCTATTAGTCTAGTCTATAGTCTAGTCATAGTCTAGTCTATAGTCTAGTCTATAGTCTAGTCTATAGTCTAGTCTATAGTCTAGTCTATAGTCTAGTCTATAGTCTAGTCTATAGTCTAGTCTATAGTCTAGTCCTATAGTCTAGTCTATAGTCTAGTCTAGTCTAGTCTATAGTCTAGTCTATAGTCTAGTCTATAGTCTATAGTCTAGTCTATAGTCTAGTCTATAGTCTAGTCTATAGTCTAGTCTATAGTCTATCTATAGTCTAGTCTATAGTCTAGTCTATAGTCTAGTCTATAGTCTAGTCTATAGTCTAGTCTATAGTCTAGTCTATAGTCTAGTCTATAGTCTAGTCTATAGTCTAGTCTATAGTCTAGTCTATAGTCTAGTCTATAGTCTAGTCTATAGTCTAGTCTATAGTCTAGTCTATAGTCTAGTCTATAGTCTAGTCTATAGTCTAGTATAGTCTAGTCTATAGTCTAGTCTATAGTATAGTCTATAGTCTAGTCTATAGTCTAGTCTATAGTCTAGTCTATAGTCTAGTCTATAGTCTAGTCTATAGTCTAGTCTATAGTCTAGTCTATAGTCTAGTCTATAGTATAGTCTATAGTCTAGTCTATAGTCTAGTCTATAGTCTAGTCTATAGTCTAGTCTATAGTCTAGTCTATAGTCTAGTCTATAGTCTAGTCTATAGTCTAGTCTATAGTCTAGTCTATAGTCTAGTCTATAGTCTAGTCTATAGTCTAGTCTATAGTCTAGTCTATAGTCTAGTCTATAGTCTAGTCTATAGTCTAGTCTATAGTCTAGTCTAGTCTAGTCTTAGTCTAGTCTATAGTCTAGTCTATAGTCTAGTCTATAGTCTAGTCTATAGTCTGTCTATAGTCTAGTCTATAGTCTAGTCTATAGTCTAGTCTATAGTCTAGTCTATAGTCTAGTCTATAGTCTAGTCTATAGGTCTAGTCTATAGTTTGGTCTATAGTTTTGCCTATAGTCAGGACGGAAAGGAGAAACAAATAAACCTTTTTGTTAAACAGTGCTGTTATCTATATTTTAGTAATTTTTAAAATCAATTTATTACCACAAACTATTTAAAATTTCAAACAAGAATTGTATCAGAGTATAACATGGTTGTTAGCAGTAATATATTTTACACCGTTACCTTTTAGATAGAAATGTTAAAAAACTTTTAGTCCACTGTAATGTTATCTTAAAAATGAAGTACATACATATAAACTTTCCTCGCTGCACACATAACTATTAACATTTCTGTTTATTTAAAATTCACTCTCTGCATTTTTATATCTTTTTCTACAATTTATAAAAAGAGCCAACGAAAGTTAAAACCTTAATAGTCGTACTTAAACCATTCCAACGTTAAAAACTAAATTTAAAATTTTATATTCAAGATTTGGTTTTAAAAGAAATAAAACAAATAAAAACGAAAAAAAATATTAAGTGTGGAGTTAATATAAACATAAAAGCAATTAAAAAATGGATGCAAATACCTTCAGAGAATTTGGCAAAGCTGCTGTTGATTTTATAGCTGATTATATGGAAAACATTAGAGATTGGTATTTTTAAAGAAATTACCATAAATTATTTTTGAAGAACCTATTTAACACAAGTGTGATTTTTGTTTATTTTCTTTTGTTTGTTAAAACTAAAGTGATATTTTGCCAACGGTACAACCTGGTTATCTCTTCGATCTGTTACCCAAAGAAATACCCGAAAAACCCCAAGATTGGAAGGAAGTTTTACAGGATATTGATCGTATTATTAAGCCAGGCATTACACATTGGCAATCACCAAATATGCATGCCTACTATCCAACAGCCTCATCGTATCCCTCAATTGTGGGCGATATGCTGGCAAATGGTTTCAGTGTTATTGGTTTTAGTTGGGTATGTTTATGTACAGAATGTTATATGTAAAATAATTCAGTGAATTAATATAGAAAATTTATATAGAAATTTGATATACATGAATTGGAAATTTAAAACAAAAGTTATGTATATTTTTTTTAACTTGAAATATTTTTAAACTGAAAATTTATTATAGTCTAGCCTATGGTATATGGACCACATTAAAGGGCAGATTCGTCTATAAAATATTTTCCATCCCTGCTAGTCTAGCCTATAGGTCCAATTTATAGTCTAGTCTATAGTCTTGTCTATAGTCTAGTCTATAGGTCTAGTCTATAGTCTAGTCTATAGTCTAGTCTATAGTCTAGTCCTAGTCTATAGTCTAGTCTATAGTCTAGTCTATAGTCTAGTCTATAGTCTAGTCTATAGTCTAGTCTATAGTCTAGTCTATAGTCTAGTCTATAGTCTAGTCTATAGTCTAGTCTATAGTCTAGTCTATAGTCTAGTCTATAGTCTAGTCTATAGTCTAGTCTATAGTCTAGTCTATAGTCTAGTCTATAGTCTAGTCTATAGTCTAGTCTATAGTCTAGTCTATAGTCTAGTCTATAGTCTAGTCTATAGTCTAGTCTATAGTCTAGTCTATAGTCTAGTCTATAGTCTAGTAGTCTATCTATAGTCTAGTCTATAGTCTAGTCTATAGTCTAGTCTATAGTCTAGTCTATAGTCTAGTCTATAGTCTAGTCTATAGTCTAGTCTATAGTCTAGTCTATAGTCTAGTCTATAGTCTAGTCTATAGTCTAGTCTATAGTCTAGTCTATAGTCTAGTCTATAGTCTAGTCTATAGTCTAGTCTATAGTCTAGTCTATAGTCTAGTCTATAGTCTAGTCTATAGTCTAGTCTATAGTCTAGTCTATAGTCTAGTCTATAGTCTAGTCTTGTCTAGTCTATAGTCTGGCTATAGTCTAGTCTATAGTCTAGTCTATAGTCTAGTCTATAGTCTTAGGTCTATAGTCTAGTCTATAGTCTAGTCTATGTCTAGTCTAGTCTAGTCTATAGTCTAGTCTATAGTCTAGTCTATAGTCTAGTCTATAGTCTAGTCATAGTTAGTCTAGTCTAGTCTATAGTCTAGTCTATAGTCTAGTCTATAGTTAGTCTAGTCTAGTCTAGTCTATAGTCAGTCTATAGTCTAGTCTATAGTCTAGTCTATAGTCTAGTCTATAGTCTAGTCTATAGTCTAGTCTATAGTCTAGTCTATAGTCTAGTCTATAGTCTAGTCTATAGTCTAGTCTATATGTCTAGTCTATAGTCTAGTCTATAGTCTAGTCTATAGTCTAGTCTATAGTCTAGTCTATAGTCCTAGTCTATAGTCTAGTCTATAGTCTAGTCTATAGTCTAGTCTATAGTCTAGTCTATAGTCTAGTCTATAGTCTAGTCTAGTCTATAGTCTAGTCTATAGTCTAGTCTATAGTCTAGTCTATAGTCTAGTCTATAGTCTAGTCTATAGTCTAGTCTATAGTCTAGTCTATAGTCTAGTCTATAGTCTAGTCTATAGTCTAGTCTATAGTCTAGTCTATAGTCTAGTCTATAGTACTAGTCTATAGTCTAGTCTATAGTCTAGTCTATAGTCTAGTCTATAGTCTAGTCTATAGTCTAGTCTATAGTCTAGTCTATAGTCTAGTCTATAGTCTAGTCTATAGTCTAGTCTATAGTCTAGTCTATAGTCTAGTCTATAGTCTAGTCTATAGTCTAGTCTATAGTCTAGTCTATAGTCTAGTCTATAGTCTAGTCTATAGTCTAGTCTATAGTCTAGTCTATAGTCTAGTCTATAGTCTAGTCTATAGTCTAGTCTATAGTCTAGTCTATAGTCTAGTCTATAGTCTAGTCTATAGTCTAGTCTATAGTCTAGTCTATAGTCTAGTCTATAGTCTAGTCTATAGTCTAGTCTATAGTCTAGTCTATAGTCTAGTCTATAGTCTAGTCTATAGTCTAGTCTATAGTCTAGTCTATAGTCTAGTCTATAGTCTAGTCTATAGCTAGCCTATAGTCTAGTCTATAGTCTAGCCTATAGTCTAGTCTATAGTCTAGTCTATAGTCTAGTCTATAGTCTAGTCTATAGACTATTCTATAGTCTAGTCTATAGTCTAGTCTATAGTCTAGTCTATAGTCTAGTCTATAGTCTAGTCTATAGTGTAGTCTATAGTGTAGTCTATAGTCTAGTCTATAGTCTAGTCTATAGTCTAGTCTATAGTCTAGTCTATAGTCTAGTCTATAGTCTAGTCTATAGTCTATAGTCTAGTCTATAGTCTAGTCTATAGTCTACAGTCTAGTCTATAGTCTAGTCTATAGTCTACAGTCTAGTCTATAGTCTAGTCTATAGTCTAGTCTATAGTCTAGTCTATAGTCTAGTCTATAGTCTATAGTCTAGTCTATAGTCTAGTCTATAGTCTAGTCTATAGTCTAGTCTATAGTCTAGTCTATAGTCTAGTCTATAGTCTAGTCTATAGTCTAGTCTATAGTCTAGTCTATAGTCTAGTCTATAGTCTAGTCTATAGTCTAGTCTATAGTCTAGTCTATAGTCTAGTCTATAGTCTAGTCTATAGTCTAGTCTATAGTCTAGTCTATAGTCTAGTCTATAGTCTAGTCTATAGTCTAGTCTATAGTCTAGTCTATAGTCTAGTCTATAGTCTAGTCTATAGTCTAGTCTATAGTCTAGTCTATAGTCTAGTCTGTATTCTAGTCTGTAGTCAAGTCTATAGTCTAGTCTTTTGGCTAATCTATAGGCTAGTCTATACGCTAGTCTATAGTCTAGTCTTGCCTATATTCTAGTCTATAGTCTGATTATTGTTTAGCCTATAGTCTAGCCTAGAGTCTGGTCAATATTCTAGTCTATAGTCTAATCTATAGTGTAGTCTATAGTCTGGTCTATAGACTAGTCTATTTTCTAGTCTGCAGTCGAGTCTATAATTTAGTCTATTTTCATTTGGTCTAAAATTTTGAATATATTTCATATTGTATTGTGGATTATGGTTCCAAATTTTTTAAAAATAGATAATTTCATAAAAATCTTCTATAAAGAGAAAATGTTCATTAGATTTAATGAAAATCTTCGATAAATATACATATAGAATAACTATTTAACAAAGCATTTTCTATAACAGCAATATTAATTTGTAAAAAAAAAAATATATATTTTTGTCCATCAATATGAAATTACTTAAAAAACATTTCTTTGTTTAATGTTAATAAAAACAAAATACGCTTTTGTTAAACAAAATTATTGGTATCCCAGAAGAGAGAGAGAACTTTCACTGTTATGGTTTAAAACAAGTTTTCCATTCATTCACTTGATCTGTTTCAAGCATCTTCATCTCATGTCTTTAAAATCAATTAACACATCTTTTGGACAGTATTACCTACCATGTTGTTTGTGGTTGGCCCATAAACAACATCTGATTATAATATATACATACATATGTATACATATATTAGGTACATCTGTTTTTATTAATGTTTTAAATTTATGTGTGTGTTAAAAGTGTGAATTAATTAATTATATCTTTGACTTTTTATGATTTGTTTGAAACTAAAAGAAATGTTATTTTTATTATTATTTATTTTATAATATTATGCAAATTTTTAAGATTATTTAACACTTTTACTTTCCGATAAACAAAATTTGATAACTATATTTTTAATAGTTTGTATTTGTATGTTTTAAATTTATTCCTTTGTAAGTTATTATCATGCTAAAGTCTGTCACCGAATTCGTTTTTCATTTTTATTGTATAATACATTTTTTTAAAATAGGATAAACTTTGGGAATGTTTAACCAGTGATTAAAATTACTAATATATTAGTAACCAAAATGCATATTTTCTCCTATGCATACGTATGTAATATTAAAATATAAATATATTTTATGAATATAATATATTTAATTGCTCCCATTCGAAATATTTCTAGTATTTTTGCTAAAAATATTTACCCATACAAACTATTGCATATTACAGCTTACAGACAAATATAAAATGTTTTCACATACAATATATTACGCAGCAACTCGCTAACATATATATAATACCCACATATATTTCATATGGCTTGCCTATAATATTAAAATATTTTCCTACACAAATTATTCGAAGTCAACAATATTGAAGCCATGCAAGCAGTAATATACGAACATGAAATGTACGCAAGCAGAGCATATATGTGCCGACGAAAACACGAAACAAAACGATAGTCGCGACTATCAGGTTACAATATTTTTACTATCAAACTTAAATATTATTTACTATAGGAAATGACTTATGGTCTAAAATTTAACATTTCATGTTGAACTTGAAAAATTATAAAATGTGAAAAATGTATGCAAGATATAACCAAATTTTATTTAGAAAATAATTGAAAACGTTTATATCTATGTATGTTTTATGTATATTATGGGAAAAATGTATGCATAAAATAACCAAATTTTAATTAGAAAATTTTTGAATTGAATTATTGAATGTATGTATTTATTAAATTTATGTTTAATTTTTATGTGGAGTATTAAAATGTGTGTATTTGTATTGATTGTAATATAATTAGAAAAAATTATATAAATACTTAGAGGATCATATGAATGTAAAAATATATTCAAATATGCAACACCATTTATATCTGGTTTTGTATATACATATGTATGTATGTAAGTATGTGTGAAACAATAACAAAAAACACATTCGTCATAAAAATGACCTGTAACAGCACTTTTCTTTCCTACTTTTCACGCACATTCCATAACGGTGGATTACGATAGGTCATTTTTTGCTTTACCTTTGAATTGGTGGAGGGAAGAAGATATGTACGTGTGATGCAAAAATACATTCGTCATAAAAATGACCTGTAGTAGAACTCTCTCATGCAAATTCAAAAGGTTGGCAATGGCATATGCAAATTTATTAACACCTATATATTTTTTTCTTCGCGCCTGTTCATTCATTATTGTAAGATAATTGAGAGTATGTAATAATAATTTATAGAAATGTGACATATGTATATGTACATGCATATGAAAAACATACATGTATATGTATGTAATACACTCATACATTTTTGTTGTTTTAACCTTTCACAATGTAAAATTACAAAAACAACTTTTTATGTTTTTATGTCCCCTCTTAATTTTTTGCCATCCTGTTACAAATTTCTAAAATACCTATAATTTCCTTCATTATTGATCATTTCATAGACACTACTAATGCATTACTACCTGTTTACAAACTTATTGTTAGTGTTTCTTCTTTATATTCATATCATCCTGTTACAAACAATATGTTTAAATATAGCCTGTAAAAACAATTTTTTACATACATATATACATATTTGAATACGCCTGTCCCTCGATTTGCACGATAGATTCGCTCCCGAAAAAATAGTGTAAAACGAATTCAAAAAAATTTGTATGGAAAATCGTGTAAATCGAAAAAAATTACAAAAACTGGTATATATAGTATTTTTAATATACTTTTATTTGTTTTAATGTGAATAACATAACAAAGCAAACAAAAATAAACAATTCCATTTTATTTCACAACCAAAATAGTTATAAAATTCATAAAACTTAAAAATTAAATGCAATACAAATTGGAAAAAACCAAAAATATACATACAAAAATATTATGAGCAAAAAATTAAGCAAAAAAATAAGTTATATTCAACCAATTTCAGTATATGTACCTACATAATCGAGGAATCCCCTTTTAAATATCGTTGATTATTATCGTTATTTAAAAAAAACTGTTAAATAACCTGTACAATTTTAGTATTTATATTGTTTAAGTACACAAACGGGAAATTCCCTTTCTAATGCTATTATTAATGTTGCCAGAATAATATTTATTATCTGTATTTTTAATAAAATAGTTAAATATCAGTAAATAAATGTTGTTTTAGTTATTTATTTACAATAAATTGTGTCGAAAGCTTGTTTTCATTTAAATAAAAAAATCGTGCAAAACGAGATATTTTTCATCCCTCGATTTACACGAGAAATAAAAAATCGTGTTAAATCGAAATCGTGCAAAACGAGGGATAGGTGTATATTTTTACATTCATATGATCCTCTAAGTATTTATATAATTTTTTTCTAATTATAATACAATCAATACAAATACATACATTTTAATACTCCACATAAAAATTAAACATAAATTTAATAAATACATACATTCAATAATTCAATTCAAAAATTTTCTAATTAAAATTTGGTTATTTTATGCATACATTTTTCCCATAATATACATAAAACATACATACATAGATATAAACGTTTTCAATTATTTTCTAAATAAAATTTGGTTATATCTTGCATACATTTTTCACATTTTATAATTTTTCAAGTTCAACATAAAATGTTAAATTTTAGACCATAAGTCATTTCCTATAGTAAATAATATTTAAGTTTGATAGTAAAAATATTGTAACCTGATAGTCGCGACTATCGTTTTGTTTCGTGTTTTCGTCGGCACATATATGCTCTGCTTGCGTACATTTCATGTTCGTATATTACTGCTTGCATGGCTTCAATATTGTTGACTTCGAATAATTTGTGTAGGAAAATATTTTAATATTATAAGCAAGCCATATGAAATATATGTGGGTATTATAAATATGTTAGCGAGTTGCTGCGTAATATATTGTATGTGAAAACATTTTATATTTGTCTGTAAGCTGTAATATGCAATAGTTTGTATGGGTAAATATTTTTAGCAAAAATACTAGAAATATTTTGAACAGAACCATTTTTTAAATATGCATATTTTTAAATATGAGGTAAATGCATATTTATTGCAAAGTCAAAAATAAAAATATAAAAGCATCTACTAATATTTAAACTCTGTGTTTAACCCCGCCTAATTCATATCTACAGGATCCGAACTAAAAGCTTTAAATTCTACTAAAACAAGACCTAATGTTTGGATCTCTAGACCTTCAGGAACCGTGTTAATATTTTATTAGAATCTAACTAACCATTAAGGAGTTACATATTTGTTACCGTTTTTCGAAATTCTCACACTGTTTATCATAATATTGTCTTAGAAAGTGATTTTGAGTCAATCAATCCTTCAACAAAATATTTGTTGATCAAAATATCCAATACATATAAGCATTTTAACTGAAGCATAGTTCAATTTTGAAATTAAATTGACCGAAATTTGTTTTTCTTTCAGATTTGTAGTCCCGCTTGTACAGAACTCGAGGTTGTTGTTATGGATTGGTTGGCGAAATTTCTCAAATTACCTCAACAATTTCTCCATACTACCGATGGTCCCGGTGGTGGTATAATTCAAGGTTCTGCTTCTGAATCCGTACTGGTGGCTGTTATAGCGGCTCGAGAACAAACTGTACGTCGTATGAAAGAAAAGCATCCCGAAATGACAGAAAGTGAAATTAGAGGAAAACTGGTGGCCTATTCCAGCGATCAGAGTAATAGTTGCATTGAAAAGGCTGGAGTGTTGTCAGCGGTACCCATACGTCTGTTGCCAGCTGGCGATGATTTGATTTTCAGAGGAGAAATGTTGCAAAAAGCATTAGATGAAGATTTGGCCAAAGGTTTAATACCTATTATTTGCATTGCCACTTTAGGTACGACCGGTACCTGTGCATACGATGACATCGAGTCTTTGGGTAAAATTTGTAATCAACATGATCTGTGGTTACATGTTGATGCTGCGTATGCTGGTGCTGCGTTTGCTTTGGAAGAGTTTTCAGAGTTGAGAAATGGTCTGGAAATGGTTGACTCCTTGAATTTCAATTTACACAAATTTCTTATGGTCAATTTTGATTGTAGTGCCATGTGGCTAAAGGATGCTAATAAAGTGGTCGACAGTTTTAATGTAGATCGCATCTATTTGAAGCACAAATATGAGGGTCAAACACAAATACCTGATTTCAGACATTGGCAAATACCTTTGGGTAGACGTTTTAGAGCTCTTAAAGTATGGATTACATTCCGTACTGTTGGTGCCGAGGGCTTAAGGGCTCACATACGTAAGCATATGGCTTTGGCAGAGAGATTTGAAAATTATGTACTATCCGATCCACGCTTCGAGGTGGTAACTAAGAGAACACTTGGTTTGGTTTGCTTCCGGCCCAAAGGTGAAAATAAACGCACTACCGATTTGTTGCATTATATTACTGAACGTAAGAAAATCTACATGATACAGGCCAAACATGCCGGTAAACATTTCTTACGTTTTGTTGTTTGCGGCATGGATCCCAAGGATGAAGATATTGATTTTGCTTGGAAAGAAATACAATCACAAATGGATATTGTTTTAGAGAAAGAGCAAGAACTTCTGATAGCATCTGTTAAGCCAGATATCACATCGATAAGTCAACAAATAACCTCAGATTTACATATAACAGCAACAATGGATAATGAAAAATCTAAATAATAATATAATGTATTTTTTAGTTTTAAAATTTATTTATTTTAATAAAAAAAAAAAATTATTAAAAAACAAGTTAGAGTGCTATATAAGGATATGCTGAATCTCCCCCTATAAGCTACTTATTATCAAAACCCCTCTAAATATTTTTAGATACATATTTAAAAAACACATTCATTTAAGTCGATTTTAAGTTCTGAACTTGGACCTCATGGGCCTACCAGGGAAATGGACAGAGGTCCCCAAAGTAAGACATCTTGGGTATGTACAATTTTTAAAACGATTATATCTCTTCGTTTATCGTCCGATTTCAAAAGAATTATTATAAATGAAATCTGCTATAAATTGTCTTTTAAATAAATTTATTAATTTTTTTACAATGCAATAACAATAATTTTTTCTATTTGTCATAAAAAAATGTAGAAAAACAAAATAATTTTTTTTAAGATATTCAAGGATAAAGGACATTTTTTCACTTTATGGTCCTTGTTCCAGGACTTAATGTAATTTTAATGAAATGTCAAAAACAAGTAATCGAAGTACTGTCGAACAAAACATTATTTGTTTAAATCAGATAACTGGTTCCAAAGTTATTTAGTCATCAATATTTATAATTTTGAACAAAAGTACCCGATATGCCCACTTTAGAGACCCATAAAATATGAACCTTATAAGATCCAATATATACGCCATAGAAACTGCAAATAAGAGTAGAATATAGGTTTCGAGTTATAACTAAATCGAAAAGGTTGCCAATTTTACGTAATTATGAATAAGTACAGAGTTGTGTTTCGTGAAATTTATTCATAAAATGGCAGCAATATAGCACCAATAAACGTCAGTCGGGGAATTACGCATAATTTAATGACAAATGGAATATCCCGGGTTTATTTTATATTGTTACGAAATTGTATTTGCGTTTAAACTAAACGGATTTTAACAGCCTGTTCTTGGTGACCAACATTTGGTTGGTAGCACTAAATCGTTAAAGGGCCCTTCAGACGATCACACTTTACGTACGACAAGTCTAATGAAAAAGTAAAATGAAATTCCATCCGTATGACAAAAAAATAGAATAAAAGTCGTAAAATTTATATTTTTTGTATATGATGGAAACAGCTGTTTCACTTCTTTTGCATGTGTTTATATAAAAATGCAACCCTGATCTAATGCGACTTGCTTGTTTTTTGAATCATTTCAAAAAATGAAGAGAACCATTCAACTGTCAAATTTTTTATCCGTATTTTCTCTCAATGTGATGATTTCGTTACATATTGCGTTTAAACGATCACATCCGATTTCTTCAACACAAAATTTTGACAGATCATATTACTTGTGTGCACGTGTCAAGGGGCCTTTAGATGTACCAGAAAATGTATGCCAGAAATATTCGGAAGGTGTCGCTAGAATGTCCTAGAAATGTCTAGAGGTGATGCCTACGCAGCGCTGTCAACTTAGTGCTTTTAACACTGTTTTAGTGCTTTTAACAAACAAATTTCAAGTTAGTGCATAGTGCTTTTTTTAGTGTCTTTTTAAAAAATATTGGTGGAACTAAATTGAACATCGAAACTGTAATTTTTGTTATGGGAAATATACAACAATTAGTTATGAAACATTTTGAAAAACATAAGATAAGATAATTTTATAGAAATTATTAAAAAAAATTCTTCAGAAATTATATTAGAGTACACAGAAAAAACTGAAAAACGATTTCAATTACCAAAACTTCGTTTCAATAATTTTATTCATTAAAGTTCAACCAATAACAAAAACTGTATATTCAATTACTATTTCTTTTTCATTTTTGTTGTTGTTTAAAACGTATTTGAGTTTACAATTTCATGATTCAAATAAAATTTTTGATTAATCGTTTTATTGAAAAAAATTTTTTTCTGTGTATATTTTGTCCGTGTTTTCGTTTAATATTAGAAAAAAACAGATTGGCATTAAGACTAAATTATTTTTTTCCAAATATGTATATGTATGTAGTACATACTATGTACATATGTATAACCTGATTATAGACGAGCTTGTCCTTTTAACAATTGATATGGTTCAAAATTGTCACCCTATAAATACCCTAGTTTTAGATAACTTATTCATTTTCTTTTAAACAGTTCTATAATCAGAAATTTATATTTCGATAACATATTAAACTAGAACCGAACTAAAAAGAAACTGAACTAAAAGAACTAAAAAGAAATGTTTGAATAAAATTTTGCAATTATCAAATAAATAAGTTTTCAATAATTTTTATACCTTTCACCTTCGTGAGAAGGGTATATATAAGTTTGTCATTCCGTTTGTAATTTCTATAATATAATTTTCCGACCCCATAAAGTATATATATTCTGGATCCTTATAGGTAGCGGAGTTGATTAAGCTATGACCGTCTGTCTGTCTGTCCGTCTGTGTGTTTGTTGAAATCAGTTTTTAGAGGACCCCAGATATCGGCGAGATCCAAATCTTCAATAATTCTGTTAGACATGCTTTCGAGAAGATCGCTATTTAAAATCAGCAAAATCGGTCCATAAATACCGGAGATATGAGCAAAAATCCGAGACAACCTCTGAAAATTTCATAAAAAAGACAATTTTTTTTCATGCTTTGATATACGCAACAACAACAACACTGCTCATTCATTTAGTATTTCGTTTCATGTGTTTGGATGGCTGTGTGTTTCATTGCCTTGTGTATATTGTTTTTGTTTCTTGGTGCATTCAGTTTCGTATGTTTGGATGTCTGTTGGTTTCATTGCGTTGTGTATTTTGTTTTTGCTTTTTTTTGGAGTATTTCGTTTCGTATGTTTCATTGCCTTGTGTATATTGTTTTTGTTTTTTGGTGTATTCAGTTTCGTATGTTTGGATATCTGTTGGTTTCATTGCCTTGTCTATTTTGTTTTTGTTTTTTGTGTATTTCGTTTCGTATGTTTGGATGTCTGTTGGTTTTACTGCCTTGTGTATTTTGTTTTTTTTTTTGTTTGTTTATTTCGTTTAGCGTTGTTGTTGTTCGTTTTGCTATGGCTATAATAATGATATAAACGGGAAAATTAAATAAACTAAAATTTTATAGAATTGATATTTTTAAATACACTGTGGTTCGGCACAGCCGAATATAGCACTCTTGTTTTTTATACCCTCCACCACCATCAGTGGGGATAGAGGGTATATATAAGTTTGTCATTCCGTGTGTAACACCAAGAAATATTGGTCTGAGACCCAACAAAGTATATATATTCTGGGTCCCTATGAAATTCTGAGTCGATTTAGCTATGTCCGTCTGTCTGTCTGTCTGGTTAAAACACGCTCACGTCAAAACTAAGCAAAAGAAATCAGCCAAATTCACTAAGAATATTCATTATTTTCCTAAGCAGTTTGGTATTGAAAATCAGCAAAATCGGTTCACAACGTAAAAAGTTATAAGTAAAAATTTTAGACTACCTCGAAAAAAATTACGGTTTTTTCATAATTCTTTTGAAGTTTTCTCGGAAACTACCAAAGATATTTCGATGAATTTTGTCACACATTATTTTTTCAGCGCAGTAATCAATTATGTTCAAAATCTTTACAATCGATCCAATATTTCCCATAGCCCCCATACAAAGGTATATATTCCCGGAAATTAGTTTATCGTTAATAACTCTCTCAAATATATCGGTATCAACATAAAATTTTGTACATGCAAATATAATATGAATAGAAATCATACTATCAACGCAGATCTCAGTCGGTCCACAATTGGTCATAGCTCTCATATAAGGTCCACTTCCGAAAATCACCTAAACGCACATATTTCTTTGATGAGTAAAGCTATTGTGATAAAAGTCGAGTTAAATGTGTTTTGTATACATACAAATCATTCTACCAAATTTTTTACGGATCGGTCCATTATTGGTCATAGCTCCCATATAAGGCCCACTTCCGGAAATCATTTAAAAGCTCATATATCATTGTCAAACAAAGCTATCTTGATAAAATTCGACACAAATATGTTTAGTCTAAATATGAATCACTCTACGAAATTTTTTCCGGATAGGCCAATAATTGGTCATAGCTCCCATATAAAGTCCACTTCCGAAAATCACTTAAACGCATATATTTCAATGAATTATAAAGCTATTGGGATAAAATTCGACACAAATATGTTTTGTATACATACAAATCATTTTACAATTTCTTTTACGGATCGGTCCATTATTGGTCATAGCTCCCATATAAGGCCCACTTCCGAAAATCACTTAAAAACACATATTTCATTGTCAAATAAAGCTATCGTGATAAAATTCGACATAAATAGATTTTGTCTAAATATGAATTACTCTACTAAATTTTTTCCGAATAGGCCCATAATTGGTCATAGCTCCCATATAAGGTCCACTTCCGAAAATCACTTAAACGCATATATTTCATTGAATTCTAAAGTTATCGGGTTAAAATTCGACAAAAATATGTTTTGTGTACATTAAAATCATTCCACCAAATTTTTTACGGATCGGTTCATTATTGGTCATAGCTCCCATATAAGGCCCACTTCCGAAAATCACTTAAAAGCACATATTTCATTGTCAAATAAAGCTATCTTGATAAAATCGACACAAATATGTATTGTCTTTATATGAATCACTCTACGAAATTTTTTCCGGATAGGCTCCCATAGAGGGTCCACATACGAAAATCACTTAAACGCATATATTTCTTTGAATAATAAGGATATCGGGATGAAGTACGACTTGAATATGTTTTGTGAGCATATAAATCATTCTACCAAATTTTTTCCGGATTGATCCATATATTGTAGTAGCTCATATATAAGGTCCACTTCAAAAAAATCACTTAAACGCACATATTTCATTATCAAATAAAGGTATCTTGATAAAATTCGACACAAATATGTTTTGTGTAAGGTCATAGCTCCTATACATATAAAGTCCACTTCCGAAAATCACCTAAACGCAAATATTTCACTAATTAATAAATCTATTGTAGTAATCATTATAATAAATTTTTTCTTTATCGGTTGATAATTGGTCACAACTCCCATATAAGGTCCATTTCCGAAAATTACTCAAATGCACTTGATAATCAAAGTTATCGGGATAAAATTCGACATAAATGTTTATTTTGTATATATAAATCATTCTACGGATTTTTTTCTTCCGGATCGGTCCATAGGTTGTCTTAGCTCCCATATAAGGTATACTTCTGAAAATCACTTAATATCACTTAATTCGTAATTAAATGATTATATCCGGATAAAATTCAAAATGAGTATGTTCTGTGTACAGATATATCATTATATTAAAATGTTTTCAAACTGGCCTATTAATATACATACATATTTCTCGACATAATTAAAATTAGTTTGACATATGCATAAATGTTAGTACCCTCAATAAGGAAACAAATATTTCGCCAAGTTATCTAAAAATTAGATAGTTAAATGGGTCTCAATGAAAAGTAGCTTGCTGGTGGAGGGTATTTAAGATTCGGGAGAGCCGAATATAGCACTCTAACTTGTTTTTTTTAATTTTAAATGACATTTTATTGTTAACTTAAAACTAACATCTATTTATAGGAAATTGTTCGTTAAAATGTTTGTTTATAGAAAATTTAATATTAAAAAATCGTTATTGAAAATTCGTTATTGATATCTAATTATGGAAAATATCCAATAACGTATTGATATAGTTTCTTTATGTAAGTATATGTACATATAAAAATTATTGATGAAATTTTCTATTTATTCCACTTACCTTTGTAATAGATTTTAATTGATTACATTACATATAATTTTTATTTATTTTTGTTTAAAACGTTTCCGAACCGTTTTATTTATACTATTTCATTAAATTGCAACTCTGCTGTACATTAACTTTAACATAAATCCACTAAAAACTATAGCTTTTTGCTTGCTCTGCTTTTATCGAAGAGTAAGATTATCTTCCTTTTTATTAATATGATGCAAAAGCTTTAACCAACCAACAACATATTAACAATTGACATCTTTATATTAAAACACTTTGCCCCTGCACTCTCCCACCCAACAATCACACATACCAATGCGCAAAGGGCTTTTGAATAGACAAAAACAATAACAGCTATGAACCACTAAACACAAAAATAACTAGAATACACTTTTGAGTATACACATTTTTTCTTAATGATTTTTTTTTATTTTGCCGACTTATTTGAATGAAAAACTATATTTTAACACAGATATTTGACGATTTTTATGGATATTTTATTAATTTACATTAAAACAATTTATATTTTATAAATTTTATTAAAATTCAAACACTTTCACTAAATCTAATTTACAAGTTCAAAACAAATGACGGATTAGAACGTGTCATTTTAGTAGCGGCCGAGTATGAACTGAAATTGTTTAAAGAAATATTAAATGATAGAGGAATTATCAGTTCGGTGGGAAATTATTAAATAAAGGGATTTTTGTAAATTGAGTTGTTAACATAATGGAATAATTTGTCAAATAGAAGATGAATATTGAAAAGGATTTGTTAAAAAGATGTATGTAGATGTATTTTAGGCCAATATGTAAGTCAACTAATGAACGATTTTAATTTTTTTGAACATTTTGTTTTATAAATTTCAATTATCTTTTATAAGGTGAAGGTGATAACGTAACACTATCGGTAACGATATTTTAGCGGTATCGGTATTTTGGCTTAATTTTGACTTTTCGGTATTGGTATTTTAGCGTTATCGGTATTTTGGCATATTTCGTTAATGGCTTGGAAAAAAATTAAAATTCTTTGCATAAATTATTATTAGAAAAGTACCAAATAGTTCCTTTTTCCTTTCCTTTGATTCCTTTAACCCACCTTAAAGTGTACCAATCGGATCTGAATCACTTTCTAAGTAAAACTACGAAAATTTTCTATTAAAAGAGAATTTTTATTGAAAATTTCCAATTTAAAGAAAATTTTTGTCGATAATTTTATGGAAAATTGTCTATTATTAGGAAAATTTTTATCGAACATTTTCTACTAAAGAAATATTTCTATGGAAAATTTTCTATTTTCTATATTCTATTAAAAGAATATATTTATCGAAAATTTTCTATTAAAAGATTTCTATTATTAGGAAAGTTTATATAGAAAATTTTCTATTCTATTCGATAAAAATGTTCTTTTAATAGAATATAGAAAATAGAATAGAAAATTTTCGATATAAATATTCCTTTAATAGAAAATTTTCGATAAAAACTTTCCTAATAATAGAAAATTTTCCATACAAATTTTCATTTAATAGCAAATTTTCGATATAAATTTTCATTTAATAGAAAATTTTTGACAAAACTTTTCTTTAAATTGAAAATTTTCAATAAAAATTCTCTTTTAATAGAAAATATTCGGTAAAAATTTTCTTTTAATAGAAAATTTTCGTAGTTTGTCTTAGAAAGTGATTCTGATCCGATTGGTATACTCTAAGGTGGGTTAAAAGAATCAGCACAAACCCATAGTTTTTAGAGATTTTACTCAAATCTGAATAATTTATGTACAGAATTTTAATTTTTTTCCAAGTCATTTACGAAATATGCCAAAATACCGATAACGCTAAAATACCAATACCGAAATAAGTCAAAATTAAGCCAAAATACCGATACCGCTAAAATATCGTTACCGATAGCGTTACCTTATCACCTTATAAAATACTAGCATACCCTGGGTGCTTCGCAACCCTAACTTAAATTAAATACATACAAAATTTTGTTTACTTCCATACAAAATTAAAATTGATTAAACATTTTTTAATGTTTCTGTTTTATACGTTCAATATCACGTGATTAAATTCGCACTCAGTAACAAGCTTGTATTTTTAGTTTCATTCATTTAGCTTCCACATTATAGAAAATTTCGAAAGTACTATTTGAAAAAAAAAAAAATACTATAATATACCTCTAATAGATTATCATTTAATCAAAAATTGTATGTCCCTAAATTTTAAATTTTATTTTCAATATCTATGTTCAATATCGTAAAAATATCAAAAAGTACCATCGGAAAAACGAAAAAGTACATAAACTCTCTCAATAAATTATCATTTAATAAGGACCGCATGTTCCGCCCAGCAAAAAAAGTGTGGAAAAAGACGTAGAATTTTCATCACAACTAGTAACCCGAAGTGCTTCAAATTCAGGTGAAAAACCTATGAATTTTACATAAGCGTGTCATTGGAGGGATGTTGTTCATTTTTGACAACTTTAAACTACATCTAATCTTATCTTTAGAAGCTGTAAAAATCCGATATTTGTATTTCAAAAATAAACCACATTCTTTCAATGAAACGCTTATGTAAATTTCATTGGTTTTTCATCAAAATTTGAAGTACTTCGAATATGTTGTTTGTAGTGACTTTTCTACATCTCTTTTCTCATTTTTAACTGTATTTTAATTTGTAAGTATATGTTTGGTTTATAAAAGCGAAAAGTATGCAATCGCATTTTTGGATGTGATTAAGATGTCGTTTGTAAAGTATGACATCAATTATTTTTTGCTGGGGGTTAACCATTATAAAGAATCTAAAAGGTACCATTTGAAGAATAGAAAAGTACCAAATAGTTCCCACTTACAGAATATTATACAGACCATGTATGTTAAAATTAATGTTCCTAGGTTGAATATTTTAGAAAATTAAAAAAAGTACCATTTATGAGATAAAAAGTACTAAAAGGTTCTCTCTTAAAGAATCTTATTCAATGAGGACCGTGTATGTTTAATAATCATTTGTTTTGAATTCATATTAAAAAACATACAAAGAGTACCATTTGAAGAAAGAAAAAGCACCAAAAGTGGAATAAATTTTACCTAAGTGGAAAGTACTAATAAAGAGTACAATTTTTCCCCTTTTCGTACTTTTTCGAAAATTAAGTTTACAAAATGTTCCGTATTTAAATCTATATATCACAGATAAAAGTGCAAAACGTGTAAAACGTCATATCTCGTTACGAACGCACGTTCTTAAAGATCAGTCCTATTGTTTTTATTTTTATTTCGGTAAAACAACAAGTTTGAATATTTAATGTGCATTTATTTATTTTGTAATAAAATTACGAACTGTTGCAAGCCATACTGGTGACTGAAAATAATTTCTATTTACTTAATTTTCATCAAAAAATCTTCGAAGTTTATTTTTTTTTGCGAACATATACACAAACATTCTTAATTATCATTAAAATTTCACTCAACTTAAACAATTTTGATCGTAAACAAACATTGACTCGTAAACAAAAGTCATATCAGCTGAATATCATCTGTCAATTTCTGATCAGTGCTACCAAGTCATCTATCGTAAGTGTTGTATTTCTTAATAATAAACGGCATTATCGACATACACTTAAAGAAATTATCATGAGTGATCAATTTAAATGTCTCAACAAAAACTGCACTCTATCATGTGTTGATGAGAGAATGTTGGTTTGTTGGCTTTGTCATGGAATGTGTCATTTCAAGTGCAGTGGATTGTCCGGTTTAGTTGCTGAAGCTGTCTGTAAAACTAAAGGTTTACACTGGTGCTGCAATGCCTGTCAGAAAATTGGTGTTGAATATTATCGCTTTTTTCAAGGCACTAAAAATACGTTTTTAAATATTCAAAATAAGTTATCTGCATTATCTAATGAAGTATCTGCCTATGGAAACCTATTTGAGGAATTTAAACAATTGAATTGTCTTAATTCCCCACCACAATCTTCGCCTAAACGCCGTAAATCGTCTAGAAACAAAAACAAATTTTCCCAGAGTCCTGGTCCTACTTCCAATGTTGATGATTCCGACTCAATCACACCAATTACATCAATAACTTTTTCCAATAACTGTGCTACTGCTCCGAAACCTATTAGTGATTCGGTAAATCAATCACAAACTCCCATCAAAGTAAAGGATGGTATTGTTTCTGATACTGCTCCAACTGTAAGTCAAATATCAAACGTTGGTTTAAAAATTATTCCGCCGAATAAATCAATTTTTATATCTCGTTTCGCATCCGATACTACTGTTGAACAAATAAACTCTTATATTAAATCGAAATTGAACTCTGAAGTAGATTTTACGACACATAAATTTTCTTATTCGCAACCTAGGAGGATTACATCTTTTAAAATTAATGTTCCTTGCGATGAACAAATAGTTAATCCTGAATTCTGGCCTGAGAATACTTTAGTTCGTGAATATGAATTTAAAGAATATCCAAGAAAACAACACGTTGCTATACTTCCGTCTGGTCATCAATTAAATAATAATTTAAACTCCAACAACACTTCAAAAAACTAATCTATAAATCTTTCGATCGATTAATCATTATTTATCAGAATGTTCGTGGCTTAAACACCAAAATGTCAAATTTACTTGTAAATAGTTATGACTTTAATTATGATGTTATTATCTTTACGGAAACATGGCTGAAGGACAATGTATTCGATTCTGAACTTTTATGTAATAAATATCAAATTTACAGATATAATAGAAATAATCGTAATGGTGGTGGAGTTTTAAATTGCAGTTTCTTGCCGTTATGCCTCCGAAAATATTGGCTCCTGTTTTTCTGAGAATATTGAGTTTGTCAGTGTATTAATAAGACTCAAATTTAAAAAGATTTACCTAACCTGTTCATACATCCCTCCAAACTCCAATGAAATTGTTTATCAACAACATGTAAATGCTATAACAAATATTGCTGATCTTGCTCAACCTGATGATGCTGTTTTTATATTTGGTGACTTTAACCTACCCTCTATCACATGGACAAAATTACCTGACGCTCCCAACTTAATTCCAACGAAATCTAAAAACTTTGATGATAATTTTTTAAACAATATATTTGATATTTGCCTGTATCAGCTTAATAACGTCTATAATGAATATGGAAAATTATTAGATTTGTTATTTGTAAATGATCCATGCAATTGTATTATATCCCGCTCTGAACCTGTAACTTTACCTGAAGATAAATTCCATCCTACATTCGAATTTGTTTTCTTATTGCCTCCTGCACAAAAATCTTCAACACAACCTTCTAATCTAAAAGTATATAATTTCAAACAAACTGATTACGTCAAATTAAATGACTTAATATCTAATACCAATTGGAACGATTTGCTGTGTATCCCCTACTTAAATAACTCTACATTGGACGTCATGATTGATACTTTTTATAATAAAATATATTCTTTTGTGGATGAATGCACTCCTAAACTGAGATCTTTCACACATTCTGGCCCTCCTTGGAATTCTAAACAGTTGACTAAACTAAAGAATTTAAAGAACAAATATTATAAAAAATTTAAAAAAACTGGATTGGTCATAGATTATGGTAAATATTCTGTTACTCGTGCTGAATACAACACTCTCAACAACTCCCTATATCATAATTATTTAATTAAAGTGAAGAACGAGTTTAAACGTAATTCAAAAGCATTTTACAATTTTGTTAACTCTAAAAGGAAAACAAATGGATATCCTTCAGTAATGAAATTTAACAACTGCGAATCTTCTGATGACCTCATGATAAGTAATATGTTTGCAAATTTTTTCGCTAGTACTTATTCGAACACACAATACATCTCTGATAGTTACCCCTTTACATTATACACTAATCGTGATATATCTTTTCCACTTATTGGCACTGCAGATCTACTGAAAAGTTTAAATAAACTAAAAATTTCTTATAATTATGGTCCTGATGGCGTTCCAAGCAGTATATTACATCATTGTTCTAATTCGTTAGTTTACCCATTAATAATATTGTTCAACACCTCCATTAAATATGGTTATTTTCCAAAAATTTGGAAATTCCATTGTATAAATCTGGTAGTAAATCTGATGTCTCCAATTACAGAGGAATAGCTAAACTCAGTGTAATACCTAAAATCTTTGAGAGTTTTATCACCGATTATATTTACCATCAATCATCATCTATACTGTCATCTTGTCAACATGGATTTCGGAAAGGTTGTTCCTACCACAAATGTCCTTCACCTTACAACACATGTAAACCGTGGCTTTGTGCAGAGAAAACAAACTGATGCCGTATATACCGATTTCAGCAAGGCTTTTGATAAAGTGAACCACAATCTCCTACTTATTAAGCTGGGCCTTCTAGGATTTACAAGCCGAAGCCTAAACTGGATAAAATCGTATCTTCGTAATAGAACTCAATGTGTCAGATTTAATGATAAATATTCTAAAAATATTTTGGTTACTTCTGGTGTCCCTCAGGGTAGCCATCTTGGTCCAATTCTTTTTTCCCTGTTCATAAATGACCTTCCGAATGTTTTAAATTTTTGCAACATTTTAATGTATGCTGATGATGTTAAAATATTTTTGAGTTTCTCCCGATATGAGGATCATTATTTTCTTCAATCCGATCTAAACAATTTCTTTTCGTGGTGCAATCTAAACTTAATGGATTTAAATTTAAAAAAATGTAAACTTATGCGATTTTCCAGAAATAATTACATTCCTGCCAACTATACTTTAGGAAATTACCAGTTCGAATCTGTTGAAACCTTTCTTGACCTCGGAATTTTACTGGATCATAAATTAAATTTTGTTTCACACATTACCATGACTATAAATAAGGCTAGAGGTGTACTTGCATTCATAAAACGTTGGGCTAAGGAATTCAGTGATCCCTACATCACTAAACAACTTTACATTTCCTTAGTAAGACCTATACTGGAATATGGCTCTGTTATCTGGGATCCTTATTACAATATTCATATACAGCGTATAGAGTTTGTACAAAAACAATTTCTGCTATTCTGTTTACGTGGTCTGCCTTGGAGTCCTGATGTGAACCTACCATCCTACACTTACAGACTTAAATTAATAAAACTACCTACACTGCACAGTAGAAGAACTATGCTTAATGTATTATTTATGATTAATATAATTAATGGCGAAGTCTGTTCAGAATTTCTTGTAAATAATGTTACTTTTAACATTCCTCAACGATCGTCTCGTCATTTTAAGCCACTTTATATCAGAAATGCTAGAACTAATTATGCCCAAGCTGATGCGTTAAGGAGATTATGCTGTGACTATAATAATCTTTTTCATATCATCGATTTTTGTACTAATACTAATGTAATTAAAAATAACATAATTAATTTTTTAAATAATTCATTTATGTAATTGTTAACTATTTGTATATTATTATAAAAGTCTGTAAGGATTTAATCCATTGACTTATAAATAAATAAATAAAAACGCAAACGATTCAAATCTGCATTCATTTGTTCCAGAAAAATAGTGCTTTCACAGAGTTAGTCCGTAATTTAATAGGAGTAATTCAATAAACCGAAAAAGTTTTCTTAATGTGCTAAAAAAAAGTACCATAAATACAGTTTTCTTAATTTTACACCCAAAAAGGACTGAATTTTAAAAAAGTACGAAACAGGTGTCTCCTAATTTTGGGAGATGTATCCAAAATATTTATAAAAATTTTATTATGTTAATTAGTTCAAAAGTTATAAAGGGCCAAAAAAGGTACCAAAATCACCTTTTTTACACATTTTTACCCCTTAAAAGTACGAATTTCAAAAAAGTAGCAGACACCCATCTGCTTATTTTAGAGTAGATACATGTGCATTTAAAATTTTTCTTGTATCACTAATATTAGGTAAGATAATTAAGAAAACCTGTTTTACCCGTTTTACCCGCAAATGTACAAATTTCCAAAAGTCCCTCCTTAGTGGATCTACATAATCAAAAACACATCTACTGTCAAAATTTCATGATTCTAGGTTCAGCCGTTTGGGCTGTGCGATGATGAATCAGTCAGTCAGTATATATGTAGATATATATATGTAGATAATTGAAATTTATAAAAAAAATTAAAATCCTTCATTAGTGGACTTACATATTTGGCCTAAAATACATCTACATCTTTTTAACAAATCCTTTTCAATGTTCATCTTCTATTTGACAAATTATCCCATTATGTTAACAACTCAATTTATAAAAATCCCTTTATTTAATAATTTCCCACCGAACTGATATTTCATCTATCAATGAATATTTCCTTAAACAATTTCAGTTCATACTCGGCCGCTACTAAAATGACACGTTCTAATCCGTCATTTCTTTCGAACTTGTAAATTAAATTTAGTGAAAGTGTTTGAATTTTTATAAAATTTATAAAATATCAATTGTTTTAATGTAATTTAAAAAAAATATCCATAAAAATCGTCAAATATCTGTGTTAAAATATAGTTTTACATTAAAAAAAATCAAGAAAAAATGTGTATACGCAAAAGTGTGTTCTAGTTGTTTTTGTGTTTAGTGGTTCATAGCTGTTATTGTTTTTGTCTATTCAAAAGCCCTTTGCGCATTGGTATGTGTGATTGTTGGGTGGGAGAGTGCAAGGGCAAAGTGTTTTAATATAAAGATGTCAATTGATAATATATTGTTGTTGGTTAAAGCTTTTGCATCTTATTAATAAAAAGGAAGAGAATCTAATTTTTCGGTAAAAGCAGAGCAAGCAAAAAGCTATAGTTTTTGGGGGATTTATTTTCTAAGTTAAAGTTAATGTACAGCAGAGTTGCAATTTAATGAAATATTATAAATAAAACGGTAAACGGTTTGGAAACGTTTTAAACAAAAAATAAATAAAAATTAGTTGTAATGTAATCAATTAAAATCTATTACAAAGGTAAGTGGAATAAATAGAAAATTTCATCAATAATTTGTATAGGTACACTAGCTATACCCGGTGTGCTTCGCTACCCTAAAAGGAATTTGTATAAATAAATACCAGATTTATTACATATGAAAGATGTCAAGCAAATTATTGCAAGTTCGCCAGTTTCTATCTATCGCCAATTTCTATCTATCTATAAAAAATTTGAATAATATAAGAGTTTCCAAAATGCACGAAATTTTGTATTTAATTCATATATGTTGCGCCAAGCCACCCATTGAAAGTCCGCCCGTTATGCTCTAAATGTTCACATGAATTTCAAAGTTCTCCATGTTAAATTTGAAGAATCTAGCTCTAATAGTTTCTCAGATATACGAATTTTTCTATTTGATTCATGTGGGGGCTTCAAGACCCCCCAGATGAAAGTCCGCTTTTTTTTTCCTCCAAAATGTTCAGATGAATATTTAAGTTCTTCGTGCGAAATTTGAAGAATTTAGTTCCATTAGTTTTCCAGATAAACGAATTTTTGTCTTTAATTAATATAGGAGGTGCCGCTCCCCTCATGGGTAGTCCGCCAATTTATTACCCAAAATGTTTAGATGGATGTTAAAGTTTTTCGTTTCGTTTTTTGAAGATTCTAACTGTAAGTTTCCAAGATAAACGTATTTTTGTATTTAATTTATATGGGAGGTGCCACGCCCCCTAATGATAGTCCGCCTACTTTTTGTGCTAAATAATTATATTGACACTAAAGTTGCTCCGACAAAATTTGAGGACTCTAGCTGTTATATTATCTAAAATATACGGATTTAATATTTTCTTAATATAGGCGTGGCTCCTCGCCCACTTGGAATTTCAAAATAAAAAGTAGCCTATTACCTATTCCAGACATACAGGAATACGCTGTGAGAATTTGAATAAAATCGGTTCAGCCGTTTATTAGTCTATAACGTTCAAACATACGAACAAACGCACATTCATTTTTATATATATATATAGATAGATAGAATAGATAAGAATATACAATTTTTTTTAATTACTTCACGTGAGAGGCACCAAAATTGGGGACTCTAGCTGTTATAATTTTCTAGATATACAGATTTTAATAATTAGATTTTAGTATTTACTTCATATGGGAGGTGCCACGCCCGCTTTTGCTGAACTCCCTATTTTTGACCAAAATATTTGTATTTAAACAAAAGTTACTTGTACAAAATTTGGGGACTCTATACGTGGGACCTCGCTCATTTGAAATTTCAACATAAAAATCGGTTATAACTCCTTCCAGACATACAGGAAGATATTGTGAAAATTTCAAGAAAATCAGTTTAGCCGTTTAAACTGATTAAATAAAAAACCCACCTAACGATTTTGAAAATTCTAATTACAATAGTTTTCCAACAATATGTTACATATGAGAGATGCCAAGCAAATTATTGCAAGTTCGCCAATTTCTATCTATCTATGAAAAATTTGTATTTAATTCATACACAATTGTTTTTATTTAAAAAAGAATATTATTTTTTCAAAAATCAAAAAAGTAACACATTTATTTATTAAAAACAATTATGATAATTATTATTCACTACTTTTTTCCGGGTTATTTTGGTTACTTGAGTTCTCATTTAAGGTGTAGTTAAATAGGTGCAAAATTTACGTCACAAAAGTAAGTATACAGATAATTTCAATATGTATTTGGCTTAATGATATTTACAAAATTCATGAAAATTTTACCTGTTTGAATGTAATTATTTTATAATAAAATATTCTGTACACTATAACATGGGAAAAATTCACTTTTTGTTCCGAAAAATTGAAATTTTTGGTAATTGATCTGAATATTATTTATAGGAGCATTTTTTCCTATTTAAGAACATTTGACTATTTAAACCCCCGGAGTTTTGGATCGGGTATTCAATAATATCCATCGTTTGTTCATTATGATGCATTGGAAGACGATATTTTAACTTTTAAATTAATTGTTTCTTTACAATAATTTCAATCCATTGCGGAACATTGCCGTTTTTAAGATAGTGTAGCGTTCATATTCGATATTTAACGGCGATTTCCTAAAATTTATATCTTAAAATGCGATATTAATAATATTTGTACTAGTATCCATTAATTAAAACAAGTTTTTTGGTTCCAATCATCCATTACACTCTCCTAAATGCTACCAATAATCAAATGGTGACCATGTCAATAACTTACACTACATATCGGTTCTGAAATTGATTATTGTCCAAAATAGTAAGATTTTTATATTAAATCAGGCTCAAGTGGTGGTATGAATACGAATTGAACAATTTTTAAAACGGATACATCTTAATTTGCTGCTATAACAAATAAAATGTGCGATCCATAAAACATGGTTATTGTATCGAGTATATCAAGATAGCATTATTGTATGCTTTGGAAATCGGAGTATTTGGAAAACTTGTTAAAATTAAAGGAAATATATAGAATTATTCAAATTTTTAAGTTTATGTTCTAATTCTTAAGATATCGGAGTTAAATTTCTGTTTTTTAAGAACGTACTGTGTTCAAAATGGCTAAATCCATGCATATAACATTAATTTCGAAATAACAACTCTTTTCAAAAGTTAAAAATTATATTTCCAATGCATCATTTGGAGGGTTCAATGACCACAAAATCCAAAATCCGGGGTCTAAAGTAGAAAAAATCGTAGAAATGAGAAAAAAACTGTTCTACTAATTAATTCCGGAGCCAATCGGCCCAAATTTCAAGATTTCGGAACTAAGAGTAGATTTTTTCCAAGTTATTGTGTAAAAAATATTTTATTAAAAAGTATGTAATTATATAAATACAAGTAAAATTTTCATAAATTTTGATAATATTATTAAACCAAATGTATACTGAAATGATCTGTATACTTACTTTTGTGACGTAAATTTTGCACCATTTTAACATCAGCTTAAATGAGAACTCAAAGAACCAAAATATGAAGAAAAAAAGTAGTGAATAATAATTATCATAATTGTTTTTAATAAATAAATGTGTTACTTTTTTTTTTTTTTAATAATATCCTTTTTAAATAAAACCAATCGTCAGTATTTCTGTATACTTATTTTTGTGATTAACTGTATGTGGTGCCAAGCGCCCCATTGAAAGTCCGCCCGTTATTCTCTAAATGTTTACATGAATGTTAAAGTTCTTCATGTAAAATTTGAAGATTCTAGCTCTAATAGTTTCTCAGATATACGAATTTAATTCATGTGGGGGCTTTATGCTCCCCGTTTTCCTCCAAAATATTCAGATGAATATTAAAATAATTTGTGCAAAATTTGAAGAATCTAGTTCTATTAGTTTCCCAGTTAAAGGAAATTTTGTATTTTATTAATATGGAAGGTAGTACCCCATTGGAAGTCCGCCCGTTATACTCTAAATGTTCAGATGAATGTCAAAGTTCTTCAAGTAAAATTTAAAGATTCTAGCTCTAATAGTTTCTCAGATATACGAATTTTTCTACTTTATTCATATGGAGGCTCCAAGCCCCCCCCCCCCAGATGAAAGTCCGCTCTTTTTTCCTTAAAAATGTTCAGATGAATATTAAAGTTCTTCGTGCAAAATTTTAAGAATTTAGTTCTATTAGTTTCCCAGATAAACGAAATTTTGTTTTTAATTAATATGGGAGGTGCCGCTCCCCTCATGGGTAGTCCGCCAATTTATTACCCAAAATGTTTGCATGGATGTTAAAGTTCTTTGTGCAAAATTTTAAGAATTTAGTTCTATTAGTTTCCCAGATAAACGAATTTTTGTATTTAATTAATATGGCAGGTGCCGCTCCCCTCATGAGTAGTCCGCCAATTTATTACCCAAAATGTTTACATGGATGTTAAAGTTCTTCGTGCTAAATTTTAAGAATTTATTTCCATTAGTTTCCCAGATAAACGAATTTTTGTATTTAATTTATATGGGAGGTACCACGCCCCCTAATGCTAAATGATCATATTGACACTAAAGTGGCTCCGACAAAATTTGAGGACTCTAACTGTTATATTATCTCAAATATACGGATTTTATATTTTCTTAATGTGGGCGTGGCTCATCGCCCACTTGAAATTTCGAAATAAAAAGTAGTTATTTTATATTGAGAAAATTTCAATTGAATTTGAGGTTTTCAGTTTCAAATTGAGAACATTCTAAATGAAAATGCGAATTTCCATTTGAAATTTAGAAAAGTACAATTGAAATGGAGAATTTTGAATTGAAATTGAGAAAATTCCAATTGAATTTGGGGAACTTTCAAATGAAATTGAGAAAATTGCAAATGATTTTCAGAAAATTTTAATTTTTAATTTGCAAATAAATATATATGTACATACATATATATGTATGTAGTGCAATACATGAATGTTCCGTGAAAGCTTAAAATTTTAACATTTTGACAATCATTTCGAAAAATTCTACGAAACTTTTTATACTTTATACTGGGATCTGAACTTTTAACCTAATCAGCGGGAAATTCAGACCACATTTTAATATTTTTTTTTACTTTGACGTAGTCAGACTACCAACACATATCGAGTGGTATTCCTAGACCTGGTCCACACTAGGAAACTTTTGTTGAGAAACTTTTTCTTAATTCTCTTTTAAAGTTTCCTTAATGTCCACTAGGGTGATCGATTATTCGACATTTTCCAAAAACCGGTTTTCGAATAGTTTGAATAGCTGACATTTAAAAAAAACCGGTTGATATTTTACAAATTCAGAAAAAAACCGGTTAACCGGTTTTTTTTATAAATAAAAAAATATATTTTAATTTGAAAAACTTAAATTTGATTAATAAAACATGACCCGAAATGATTTTTAACAGTTTAAAAGATTATAACTTTAGATCTAGTCGTCTGATTTACATTATTTCTATAATATAAAAAAATTAGGAAAAAAGTGGGACACTTCTGTTAAACATGAGGTACTATGTAATCCTAGCTTATTTTAAAAGCCCTGTTTAGGAAATTTGCATAGGCATTCCAACACGTCCATAAAATTTCAGCCGTAAATTAATTATCGTAATTGGAATATAATCTTAAGATTGATAAAATTTTATCAAACAATTATCAGTTTTACAAATTATTTTTTTTAATTAATTAGGAAAATCAAAATAGTTAAAGCTAGTTCCTCGACTCGAATATTTTTAAAATTTAGACAGGCTGTATTATTATTTACTTAAAAATTTCATTTAAATAATCTTTGAATACAAAGCAAATAAAAGTATTCGAAACCGGTTTTTAAAAAATGAAAAAACCGGGTTATTCGATATTCGAAAAATCAACATTAAGAAAAAACCGACACTGGTAAAGCTGAAAAAACCGGTTTTAAAACCGGTTGAAAAATCGAGTCGATCACCCTAATGTCCACACATGAAAACTTTTGTTTCAGAAACTACGTATTAATTGCATTGATTTGTTGTTGTACGAATGAGGAGAATAACAAAACAAAACAAGTTTCCGAGTACGGGAAAGTCCGTACCGCGAGATAGATGGATGATATTCTTTCTCTTTCTCTCTCACGCAAAATCAAAAGTTTCCCAAAAAAAGTTTACTAGTGTGGACCGGCAGCTACATAGTAGTCATGATAAACCAGCCATTGTTCCTCGACAATCGGTGGATTAACATTGGAATTTCTTTATTATTTGTTTTTTTTTTTAAATGTGTTATATAAAATTTATATAACACATTTTAAAATGGGGATTATTTTTGCCATTCCGT
Source organism: Lucilia sericata (assembly GCF_015586225.1). NCBI lineage: Eukaryota > Metazoa > Arthropoda > Insecta > Diptera > Calliphoridae > Lucilia > Lucilia sericata. The sequence goes on along the minus strand of NW_023994694.1, from coordinate 84,692 downwards.
TTGTAACACATCGAAGTATATCCACAAAAGTATACATACATACATACATATATTCCTAGGGCTTACTGAATTCTAAGTCTATCTAGCCATGTCCGTCCGTCTATCTGTTGAAAGCATAATAGAGACCGAACAGAGAGAGTTAGAGCAATGTTACACAAATATTTCCTAAGGTAAGGTTTGTTTAATATTGAAAATGGACAATATTAGTCAAATTTTTCGCATATCCCCCATACAAGTGCCTTCCGATAAACAACAGACATACCCCATTTGCTCAATGTCTGGTTACCCCGCAAAAATAAAACGAAGTACTTCCAAAAGAATAACATTTGTCACCACTTCGAAAGTAGCACTAATTAAATTTTTTACCTTCTGAGGTAGTGATGTTTTAAGACTTCCGAAGAAGCAAAAACAGTTCTATTTTTTCAATGTTGAAAATCTATTTTTTTGTTCTTACATTTTTATGAGATAAACAAGTAAGAAATTATAGTCGGGCGAGGCCGACCATATAATACCCTACACCAAAATATAAAGTGATTTATTTGCCATAATAAAGCATTTAAATTGAATTGTTTTTGCAGCTTTTTGTCAAGATATGAGTATATTAAATATAATTATGAACTAAAAGCCCTATTCGGCGGGTTCAGTTGTATGGGGGCTAGGTGAAATAATGAACCGATGTAAACCATTTTCAACAGGCTTCGTTTACGGTACCATAAAAGATCATGTGCCAAATTTCATTGAATTATCTCCAAAATTGCGACCTGTAGTTTGATTACAAAGTTTAAAAGCCCTATTCGGGGTGTTCAGTTGTATGGGGGCTAGGTGAAATAATAGACCGATATTAACCATTTTCAATAGACTTTGTCTACGGTACCATAAAAGATCATGTGCCAAATTTCATTGAATTATCTCCAAAATTGCGACCTGTAGTTTGATTACAAAGTTTAAAAGCCCTATTCGGGGGGTTCAGTTGTATGGGGGCTAGGTGAAATAATGGCACGATCTTAACCATTTTCAATAGGCTTCGTCCCTGGGACAATAGAAGATCATGTACCAAATTTCATTGAATTATCTTCAAAATTGCGACCTGTAGTCGCAGAATACCAATCGGCTCAGAAAATTATTCTGAGCGGATTGGTATACTTTAAGGTGGGTATATGACCAATATTATTGTGCGTTACAAACATCAGCACAGTCAATATACCCTCCCCACTGAAGTGGTGTAGGGTATAAAAATATTATATTTGGGCTTTTGTAGTAAATGTGTCTATTACCCTAATTAATGTTAATATTATTTAAGTCAAATTAGTTGTAATACTACAATTTCACTTCCGAATAAATTCCAAAAAAAAGCATTAAAATTACTTCTTGAGAATGACTTCAGAAGTAGTGAATTTGGAATCAAATAAAAAGGACATCCCTCCTATGACAAGCCTGTGTTAAAATCATCACTTCTTCAGGTCTTTTTCAGTACTTCCATGGAGTAAATTCTACTTCTTTTTCGCTTCTTTGGAAGTTCATTTTTTGCTGGGTATATTTTATCGGAACGATAGATTGACAGTTTTCATACAAAAATATGTTTAACCGGCAGAATATCTAGAGGTTAAACGATAACCGATAACATATTTAAGGTCCGCTTCAGAAAATTACTTTAATGCTAAATACTGGCTTGAAAAACCTGTTTATATGTTTCTTTAAAATGTATATCCCCCAGAAAAAAAAGTACAGCAATGAAATTCGACAAAAACTCATTTTATATTAACCGAAATATTTTTGTTAAGTTCTAATAAAAATCGGTCCATAATTGATATTTCTCCCTGTAGACGGTCACCTTTAAAATGTAAGTTTAACGCTCATAATAGTCTTTAACTTCTATAGAATCCGAAAACTGCATACTAAATTTTATGAGGATCGTGATATAATTAACCCATAAGAAATAAACAAATTATGTAGGTGCCAAAATCTTTTTACCAAATTTTATGAAGATCTGTTTATATGTATGTAGGACCATTGGACCTTCATCTCCTACAGAAAATAACTTTAACACTCATTACAGATTTAAAAATATTGTTATACTTATGAAATTGGGCATAAATACATTTTAAAGAAACTAAAATATTCTTGCCAATCTTTATGTGAATGCACTATTCCGAAAATATTATTGAAGTTCGTGTAACTATTGATAATGAAATTCAGTATTATTGATTAAACCGTGGTCAAATATAGGATTTTATTCCGAGAATCGCTAAAAATTTGGTCCAAGATGTGCCATATTTTACAAAATTATCTTGTAATTTGCGGTTAAGCCATGAGCCCATAAATTTCATAGAAAAAATATGTTTTTACAAGTAGAAGACGCTCAACGATTTTATTTAAGCTTTTATACTGTTCTAGGCATGAATGGGCCCATAAATACTGAGCATGGGAAGTGGAATTTTTCAAACATATTCTGAGTTGATCAGGGAGTTTACTCTGTATTTCGATTCGAAAGATCTTTCGCAACACAATTTAACATACAAATTCGAAAATTTGTTCATTCGAATCGAGTTACAAAGTAAACCCCGAGTATTATATTCTAAATTGGTGAATCGCCTAACTGGAAAATATTTTATGAATGTCCTTAATATGCTGAAACCTTAAAGCTGACAGCTAGAGAATGATTTAGAAAATATAAAAAAACGTTGATTTAATACAAATTCATGTCTCTTCTCAGCCTCCGTTTATTATATTTCGGAAAGATATTATGACGATAAATGCAGAAGATGGGGTAAATTATTTCATAGTGGGTGCATTGACTGATTTATTATTTTACATCTGAGCATTATTATTATAATTTAATTGCTAATTAAAATATGGTTAATTATTTTGATTTATTTACTAATTTAATACACATTTAAATACAAATGAAATGATTTTACCTACGTTGACACTTTGCGCTAAAAATCCCCTTTCAGTGCGACTTTTTCCAGAAAAATCCCCTTTTTGTGCGACTTTTCGAAATTTTCCAACGGTAACGCTGCGTACGATGAGAGTCACATTGTTACGCTCATTGTTTTGGCTTCATTTCCTTCTGTCTTCCCTCCCGCATCTAGAATTGTTTTTAAAAATATTCGGATTTTTATTGATTTCACAACAAGTTAGAGTGCTATATTCGGCTGAGCCGAATCTTAAATACCCTCCACCAAGTATATATATAATTTTGTTCTACACAAATTGATAATGCAAATAGTTAAATAAGGTTAAAGCGCTTTTAGGGGCAGTTCCTAGTATGGGAGATAAGATCAATTATAGACCGATCGTAAAAAATTCTTTAAGCAAAATTTTTGTACATAAAAGCTATATTTCAGTCAAATTTTGTATCTATATCGTAATTTAGTATAGCTTTAATTGGTAATGAGTAATGTGCGTTTAAGAGATTTTCGTAAAAGGACCTTGTATGGGAGCTATGACCAATTATATATATAAAGACAAAATTTCAAAATTCTGTATCTATATCATTATTTGGTAATGAATATTGTACATTTAAGTGATTTTCTGGAGGGGATCTAGTATGAGAGCTATGACCAAATATGGACCGATCGTAAAACAATTTTATAGTGTAATTTATGTATATAAAAGCAATATTTTTGCTAAATGTATGAATATCAAGGTTTTGTAATGAGTTATGTGCGTTTAAGTGATTTTTGGGAGGGAACATTGTATGGGAGCTATGACTAAGGATGGAGCGATCGTGAAAAAAAATTTGAAATAACATTTATGTGTACAAAAATATTATTTATGTACAAAAATAGTATTTATTTATATCAATATTTGGTAATGAGTTATGTGCCTTTAAGTGTTTTTCTGAAAGGGCCCAGCAAAAACTCGGTAATGGGTTGTACTTCCATAACCACTTACTTTTCAATGACTACTACTTACCGTCTGCATTACATAGAAGTACTCTAGTAATGACTTTCTTATAATCTGATATAGAAGTACTTTATTTTCGGCTTTGTCATTTTGTTTGCACATTTTATTTAATTGCGTTTTAAGAATTGTGTTTTAAAAAAATAAAACAAAATTAGTTTTGTTTGTGAAAACCATTATTTGACGCGCAATAAAATAGCTAAGCAGTGGTGCAGTGTGTAGAACATTTGACTAACAAACCGAAGCCCCTGGTTCGTATTCTAGCTGGCTCTTTTTATTATTAAAAAACAAAACAACTTACTCAACAACTGTTTTGTAAGGGAAATTGCAAGTACTTCTTTAAGTCCCTATTTGTAAGCGTGCGTAGAAGTACTTGCCTCCAATGACATCACCGTGTTAAAATAATGACTTAAAATGCTAATGAAGAAGTAGTGAAAAGAGGTTTTATTAGCTATTTAACTCATTACTTTTCAATGTAAGTTTTTCCTGGGGGACTTTGTATAGCAGCTATGATCAATTATGGACCGATAGGAAAACAATTTCACAGTAATATTTCTCTGTATATGAGCAATACTACTGCCAAACTTTGTATGGATATCTTAGTTTAGTAATGAGTTATGTGCGTTTAACTGATTTTCTGGAGGGGACCTTGTATGGGAGCTATGACCAGTTATTCTCAGTAATATTTCTGTGCATATAAGCAATACTTGTACCAAATTTTATATGGATATCTTAATTAAGTAATGAGTTATGCGCGTTTAAGTGATTTTCGGGAGGGTACCTTGTATGGGAGCTATGACCAATTATGGACCGATCGAAAAAACTTTCACAGTAATATTTCTGTATATGTGAGCAATACCTGTACCAAATTTTATATGGATATCTTAATTAAGTAATGAGTTATGTGCGTTTAAGTGATTTTCGGGAGGGGACCTTGTATGGGAGCTATGACCAATTATGGACCGATCGGAAAAAAATTTTATAGTAATATTTCTGAGCATATGAGTAATATAATTTTGCTTTGGATGAATTTTCTGCAGGGATCAAGCTCTTGTATAGAAACGAATGTATGGTGATTTTCATGGAATTACCTTGCATAGTTTTCGAGAAAATCAGAATGTGTAAAAAATGCTTATTTTTTTCGAGGTTGTTTTAAATTTTGATTCATAACTTTTCCCGGTGTGAACCGATTTTGCCCATTTTCAATACCAAACAACTTAGGAAAATGAGGAACATTTTGGGTGAATTTGGTTAAACTCTATTGCTTCGTTTTATCGTGAGCGTGTTTTACACAGACAGACGGACATAGCTAAATCGACTCAGAATTTGATAAGGACCCAGAATATATATACTTTGTTGGGTTTCAGATGAATATATCTTGGTGTTACACACGGAACGACAAACTTATATATACCCTCTATCACCACTGATGGTGGTGGAGGGTATAACAAAGAAATAAAAAGTGGTCAAACAACAAAAACGATCAAATAACATACATATGAATGTACGATGAGAGCCACACATTGTTACGCTATTTGTTTGTGTTTATTTTTCTTGATGATAGAGCCCGCCATAAGAAATATTACTTCTACATGATGCGTTATCTTTATATCCATAGTGTTTGGTAAAACCAAAGACTATAAATACATATATATATTATAGACTATATATATGTATATCAATGTTGCCCAAAATCGCGATCCCCTATCACGCGAGATAGGGCATTATATACATTGTATATTTATAGTCTTTGGTAGAACTCTTGTATAAAAACAAGTTGGAATGCTGTGCCGAATCTTAAATACCCTCTATACATCTATACATAAACGCACGATGAGAGCAACGCATTTACATTTTGTGAACGCAAATGTATTATATATGTATAATTTTATCAACGTATTATTATAAATGAAATTTATCATCTAACTATTTAATAGCTACATCAATATATTATATTTATATTTTTTGTAATAAACAATTCACAATGGATGCGAATAAAAAAATTCTTTGTTATCAGGCGTAAAATGTTGCATAAAAACATGCCAAAAATCGAGACGACATTTTAAATGCTTAAAAATATTTAAATTTCCTTCTTCAGACATGATGCTAGGACAAATTTGGCGGGAGAAATGTCGAATTCCTGAGAAGGATTTCGTTAAAAATCTTTACATATGCGAAAATCATTTTTCGTGTTCATACGTTGGGAGAAAAAAATTAAAGGCGGAAGCCATTCCAACTGAAGACATGGGTGAAAAAGACGAGGAATCGAAAGATTTTAGCTTAGAGTTCCGTTTCTCCCCAAAAACTATAGAATGTAAAAATGTCGAAGCCCCCTTTTGCACAAATTGCGAAAAACAAATGCAGCTAATAAATCAGTACAGGAAAAAAATCAAAGAGACGCACTAAATCTGTAAGAAAGTTTAGTCGTAAAAATAAAGAAAAGTCTCTTAGAAAATCGATTGATAATTTAAACAAGTAGGAAGGTATAGTCGGGCATGGCCGACCATATAATACCCTACACCATGAGTATATTTTAAAAATTTTTATTTTTCATAAAGAAACTTTTATGTTGAATTTTACCTTAATTCCAAAGTATTTAAGCAATTTATTGATAAAAAACAAATTTTCTAAATGAGGCTTTTTATAGGAGTATAGGTCAAACATGGGCCGATCCTCATTAAATTTGGGAAAAAGATACATTTTTAAATAATAGTTAATTATGTTGAGTTTCATTGCGATACAAATGGTTACAAGTCAATTTTAGACGTTTAAGACATTTTTTGAAGGGGGGTTTGTATGGGGGCTAGGGACAAATAAGGGCCGATCATTACGAAAATCTGCAGTGTCATTTATACTTATATAAAACTTATTTGTGCCAATTTTTAGAGAGATAATAGCATATTTGACGTAATTATGGCATAAAAAGCCCAAATCGGGAGGTACGGTTGTATGGGGGCTAGGTGAAATAATAGACCGATTTCAACCATTTTCAATAGGCTTCGTCCTTGTGCCAAAAAACATGCTTGGTCCAAATTTTCTTGAAAATTGCGGCCTGTACCTTGCGCACAAGGTTTACATGGACAGCCAGCCAGCCGGACAGACGGACGTACGGACGGACATGTCTTAATCGACTCAAAATGTGATTTTGAGTCGATCGGTATACTTAAAGGTGGGTGTAGCACCAATATTTTTATGTGTTACAAACATCAGCACAAACGTATAATACCCTCCCCACTATAGTGGTGTAGGGTATAAAAATATTAGCGCAGAAAGCAAAACCTTTTGTAAGCTTCTATTGACCTCTCGGCCAAAGGAATATTCTGAAAAAGTTAAGTATTTAGCCCAGAATATATTTTACAAGTCCCACTCCACATATTTTTTTTAAGGGATAAATTAAATTTACGTCTGCCACATGTTTCCACCTTAAATCGGTGGGCATCTATTAAATTTCTTCAACCAGGGTTAAAAAATAATGCTTTTGAATTCGTAAAAACAAAAATGCGCCCATTTGGATGACAGAGATGCAAAACATATGGTCTTAATAATGGATGAGATGAGCATTAGAAAAGTGTTGAGGTATAATGCAAGTTTGGATTTAGTAGATGGATTCGAAACCCTAGCATTAGAAAGAACCAATGGAATTGTCAAAATGCGAAACTACAAAATTTAAGAAGAGTTCCGCAGAATTGGCTTTGTCTACTGCTCAGTTTGTGGAAAAAATTGACAAAATTTTCGATTGTCTTAATAGTGGCTCTCTTTACGGTGATAACTGTAACAGATCTGCAATTCAACTAAAATCAAACAAGTTAGAGTACTATATTCGGCTGAGCCGAATCTTAAATACCCTCCACCAGCTACTTTTATATTAATACTTTTTTAATGGATCAAATATTTGTAGAAATAAGTTTTCTCATGTCTTAAATAGAAAAACCCCAACATTTAAACAGCTTAAATCTGTTACAATTCCAAGATTTATTGAACATTACAAACCCCATTTTCTTTTATATTTTTATAGCGCCCTAAGATATGCTTTAACGATATTTAATAATGTGCATATATGCATGTGTGTGTAAGATTTAAGGATTTTCAAAATACATATATATAATTTTGTTCTACACAAATTGATAATGCAACTAGTTAAATACGGTTAAATTGGTTTTAGGGGCAGCACCTAGTATGGGAGATACGACCAATTATAGACCGATCGTAAAAAATTTAAGCTAAATTTCTGTACATAAAAGCTATATTTCAGTATTTTTGTATCTATGTCGTAATTTAGTAATAAGTAATGTGTGTTCAAGTGATTTTCTGAAGGGACACTTGCATGGGACCTATCGCACCCATGTTATGGACCGATCGTGAAAAAATTTTGAAATAGAATTTTTGTATACCAAACTAATATTTGTGCCAAATTTTGTATCAATAGCTTTATTTGGTAATGAGTAACGTGCGTTTAAGAGATTTTCGTAAAAGGACCTTGTATGACCAATTATGTATATAAAGACAAAATTTCAAAATTCTGTATCTATATCATTATTTGGCAATGAATATTGTGCATTTAAGTGATTTTCTGGAGGAGACCTAGTATGAGTGCTATGACCAAATATGGACCGATCGTAAAAAATTTTTATAGTGTAATTTATGTATATAAGAGCAATATTTGTGCTAAATGTATGGATATCAATATTTTGTAATGAGTTATGTGCGTTTAAGTGATTTTCGTGAGGAAACCTTGTATGGGAGCTATGACCAGTTATGGACCGATCCGAAAAAATCTTCCATAATAATATTTCTGTATATGTGAGCAATACTTGTACCAAATTTTATATGGATATCTTAATTTAGTAATGAGTTATGTGCGTTGAAGTGATTTTCAGAAGAGGACTTTGTATAGAAGCTATGACCAATTATGGACCGATCGGAAAAAAATTTCACAGTAATATTTCTGTGCATATGAGCAATACTTGTACCAAACTTTATACGGATATCTTAATTTAGTAATGAGTTATGTGCGTTTAAGTGATTTTCGGGAGGGGACCTTGTATGGGAGCTATGAACAACTATGGACCGATCGGAAAAAAATTTCACAGTAATAATTCTGTGCATATGGGCAATACTTATTCCAAATTTTATATGGATATCTTAATTTAGTAATGAGTTATGCGCGTTTAAGTGATTTTCGGGAGGGGACCTTGTATGGGAGCTATGACTGATTATGGACCGATCGGAAAAAACTTTCATAGTAATATTTCTGTGCATATGAGCAATACTTATTCTAAATTTTATATGGATATCTTAATTTAGTAATGAGTTATGCGCGTTTAAGTGATTTTCGGGAAGGGTCCTTGTATGGGAGCTATGACCAATTATGGACCGATCGGAAAAAAATTTCATAGTAATATTTCTGTGTATATGAGCAATACTTGTTCCAAATATTATATGGATATTTTAATTTAGTAGTGAGTTATGTGCGTTTAAGTGATTTTCGGGAGGGGACCTTGTATAGGAGCTATGTCCAATTATGGAACGATCCAGAAAATTTTTTCTCTTAATGAATTCTATTGACATAAGATTTTAACTTGTAAAATTTTGTGAAGATATCAACATTCTGACAGAAGTTATTAACAAAAAACTCATTTTCCGTGAATATGTACTTTTGTATTGGAGGTATATGAAATTATGGACCGATTCTGTCAATTTTCAGCAGGAATCAAGATCTTGTGTAAAAACGAATGTATGATGACTTTCATGAAATTATCTTGCATAGTTTTCGAGAAAATTCCATCAGAATGTGTAAAAAATGCTTATTTTTTTCGGAGTTGTTTTAAATTTTGATTCCTAACTTTCCCGATGTCAACCTATTTTGCTCATTTTCAATACCAAACTGTACCGGATAATAGTGAATAGGTTGGGAGAATTCGGTTAAATTACATTGCTTCGTTTTAACGTGAGCGTGTTTTACACAGACAGACAGACAGATGGACGGACGGACAGACGGACATAGCTAAATCGACTCAGAATTTCATAAGGACCCAGAATATATATACTTTGTTGGGTCTCAGATGAATATTTCTTGGTGTTACACACGGAATGACAAACTTATATATACCCTCTATCAGCACTGATGGTGGTGGAGGGTATAAAAATGTCTAATAAAATATTGAAAGTTATCTATAGTTATACCCTACACCACTTTAGTGGGGTATATTGGGTTTGTGCTGACGTTTGTAACATACAAAAATATTCGTCTTATAACTACCTTAAAGTATACCAATCGGCTTAGAATCGTTTTCAGAGTCGATTAAGCTATGTCCGTCCGTCCGTCTTATTGGCTGGCTGTTTCAGCTAGAAAAAATTAGTTTTTCATTCATAAATTGCTTAAATGTATCGGAACAATTACTTGAATGTCCAAAATTAACTTATAAACACAAATATCGCGATGAAATTCAGCACTATAAAATATTATGTACATATAAATATGTGTATTCACAAAATGTTATCAGTCTTGGTCCATATTTGAATTTTTATTGACGATGTTGTCTTATTCTGTTGAAAGCTGACAAGAGAATAAGTGATTTCACAAAAAGAAATAAAACGTGGTCAAACAACAAAAACGATCAAAGAACATACATACAGTGTTGCCAGAAAATGAATTTCAAAATATGCTAAAACTTGAAAAACTAAGTGCTAAAATGTTCTACGGAAGAAAAAAAGTACTAAAATTTTTTAATCTAAAATACTGATGATGTAGTGCATGTACCAATATTTCTGGTACTATATCTTCATCGTAATCCTCATTTTGATATTTTTCAAATGATCGTATTTTATTTGTAATATAATTTTTTATATATTCATAAACAACATTTTATTTTGTAAAAGATTTTTAATAAGGCCTTAAGTGTAACAGCATGCATTTTCGAATTTCAATTATTTTCGAATTTGTATTATTGAACATAAAAATTCATCTTAAATACGATTTCGAATTTTATTTTAATTATAGCCTTTGATATAAAAAGCCTTTCAAGTTCGGCATTAGAAAAAAGTGAAACGAGTAATGACAATACAAAAATAGACAATTCATTAAATTAATTTTCACCTATAAAATTTTCAAAATTATATACTTGAATTTAAAAAGCTATTGTATCAGATTTTTGTCATAATGTTGTTTTATTTTTTTATCCAACCACTGATTTTCAATAATATTTTTATCAGTTAAACTATACTTAATTTTTTATAAAAAACATAGAAATATTTTTGATTTTTTTTTTTTATCAAGCAAATTATGCTAAAAAGCATTTAGCATAATTTTTAAAAACTTCAATGCATTTTCAAGGTGCAAAATGCTAAATCTAGCACTGAAAGTGCTAAAATGGCAACACTGCATACATATGAATGTACGATGAGAGCAACACATTGTTACTTTATTTGTTTGTGTTTATTTTTCTTGATGATAGATCCCGCCATAAGAAATATTACAAGGCGAATTCATATAAGGTGGTGTTATTCAATCAGCTGATAATTTTTTTCTTAATTCGCCTGGTTTACGTAGCTGTCAAATTTTGTTATTGTTTACATTTTTATATTTAAAAATGTCCGTTAAACGGAGAAAAACTTCGTTAATAATTTGAATTATTAATGTAAAAATCTGAAAATACCAAGCATCTCGTAAACAAATATCATTTTATTTAAATAATGGCATAATTGGTATGTATACAAATATGTTATTTAAGAAAAATATTTTTTTCTATTAAATGTTAACATATTGCACAATATTGTTTTATATTTTATATTAAAATTATGTAGATAACTACGTTATGGCTTAATTTTGAAATCTATTAAATCTTAACAAATTAAACAATATTGTTTTATATATACACTATGTAGATAAAGAGATTAACTAAAAAAAGTCTGTTCCGGAACGCTTTATATAACAAAACCCATATGAGGTATTTACCCGTCCGGCGGCTGTTACATTATGGCCAAATATTAAAAATTACTCCGCCGGAGTAGAATTATCCATTTGCAACAAATATTCATTCATTCGTAATATAACATTTTCATGAGTATATCGAGGGACTATATTCAATAGTCCCTATCTAAAACAATACAAGTTTTCAGGAGAGCAAAAAAAAACTGTTTATTTCGCTAGTTAGTGAAGATTTTTAAATTTTTTCTTCTACAATATATTTCTACGACCATATACTAAACCCTTATATAAAAAGAATTTTAAATTTTGCATTATTTGCAAAATTATTCACAAATTTATATCAGATAGAGCTTATTTTTCTACGAAAATATTCATTCAACCAACAGATAGAGAGTTTTTCATGGAAATATAAAATTTTTATTTGAATTAAAATCAATAAATATTATATTTTATACAATTTAATGGAGGAAAATAAACCAAATTGTTGAAAAAGCAACAGATTATAATGTTTTGGTCCAAAATCAATGTTATATGGTTAAACACGACAATAAAATTGATTTAATTAGTATCATATTGAGCGATATCTCAAAAACTATTAGACCGATTTTAAATATTTTGACGGATTTGTGTTCAGCATGTCCAAATTATTAAGAAGACTTGTTTTGCAACAGAAATTATCCAAAGGGATAGAGTTTGAAGCAATTTTTGGATAAGATAGAGAGTTTTGCATTCAGAATTTTTCTTTTAAGATAGAGAAATTTAAAAAAAGCTATAAAATTGCCAAAAAATATTTTTTTTTCTTTGAAATTTTTATCACTGATGCGGTATAGTTTGCTGAATATTTTGCCATCAAAATCTCATTTTCATGAAAATGACAGATAGCGACTATTGAATATAGTCCCTCGATATACTTTTTTATGTTTATTTTTCACAAAAAATTAAGTTTTACTTAACTTCAGGCACCCACTTCAATTTTGCAAATTAATCTGCCGGAATAGAATTTTTCTTTTGAAACAAACATTATTCAATTCAGAATATATTTTCCTCACAAATATTTGTTTACGAGAGGCTTGGTATTTTCAGATTTTTTACATAAATAATTCAAAATATTAACGAAGTTTTTCTCCGTTTAACGGACATTTTTAAATATAAAAATGCAAACAATAACAAACTTTGACAGCTACGTAAACCAGGCGAATTTAGAAAAAATTATCAGCTGATTGAATAACACCACCTTATATGAATTCGCCTTGATACTTACTTACTTACTTGCTGCAAAGATCTGTTCACAATTACTGTTACTACACTTTAGTAGGTGAATTGAACATTTGTACAATTTATCGCACTTGGATACATATATAAGTATTTATTATGTAATAATTTCAAACCTATGGGCCTGTAGTAGCCGCCAAATATAGTTCATTTAATAATTCCGGATATAAATTAGACATTTTTCCAAATTCAACCGATTATTTTATTTTAAATTTTATAGTATGTTTTTCAAACGATACAATCTATAACGATGTAACAAATATTAGTACACTATATCAATTATTAGTACGAGCATCTAGATTGAATTCAGTATACAGTTGTCGCTCACACTCGGATTTTAGATCTGGCAATTGGTACTTATCGGCTGCAATTAAAAGTTGTTCTAACGTTGTACTTAAATTTTTCACTTTGCCAGAGTAAATAAAACGCAGCATTTCCTCACATACGGCACTATCAACATCGGTTATGGCAACACAGTTCTCGTCATTTTCCTTCATTTTATGATCAAACAATGCAGCGAAGACTTCACTACGAGCAGATAATATAGCTTTATGAGCTTTAAATTCATGACCATCCTTCACTTTTATTGTTACATCGGCAAACTTCGGATTTAGAAAAAGGTTGGCAAAATCAGAATTCAACTTCTCATAACGTGATTCAAAAAAATCTGATTGTTTTATAATCACACAATTGTTTTTAAGATAAATTTCACAATATATAGTTAAGGTGTTGTCAGGGAAGTGTCTTGATGCTCTTAGCCTGCTCATATGACATATAAGTATGTCAATAGAATTACTAGTAGACATATACTTGCCGCAATTTCCGGAAATTGGCCACCCTTCAGAATCTATTATGGACACTTCTGCATATATATCAATAGGGGGGTCAAAGCATTTAAAAATACTGCAATGTATCGAGCCATCCGTGGTGCTGAACAATTTCAATTTCCAACATAAAGTATTACCAGCAACATCCTTAGAAAATAACTCACTTGATATTGTTTCTCCAAAACCTCTAAGATGAAAGTCGTTTATAGTCCATTTTAATTTATGTGGCCTTAATTGAGTGACGGACGAATCATCAACCGTAAGAGTCGACATTTTGATACTAAATGATTCATCATCTAGAATAATATTAATTGCCAACTAGCTCTTTTGAATTTGTATATTTTGTGCAAGGGGAATTCACATGAGGTGGTGTTATCAATCAGCTGATAATTATACCCTTCACCTTCGTGGGAAGGGTATATATAAGTTTGTCATTCCGTTTGTAATTTCTATAATATAATTTTCCGACCCTATAAAGTATATATGTATATTCTGGATCCTTATAGATAGCGGAGTCGATTAAGCCATGTCCGTCTGTCTGTCTGTTGAAATCAGTTTTTAGAGGACCCCAGATATCGGCGAGATCCGAATCTTCAATAATTCTGTTAGACATGCTTTCGAGAAGATCGCTATTTAAAAATCGGTCCATAAATGACGGAGATATAAGCAAAAATCCGAGAAAACCTCTGAAAATTTCATAAAAATAGACAATTTTTTCATGTTTTGATTAATAAGCAACAACAACAACACTGCTTATTCATTGAGTATTTCGTTTCACATGTTTGGATGGCTGTGTGTTTCATTGGCATGTGTATATTGTTTTTGTTTCTTGGTGTATTCAGTTTCGTATGTTTGGATGTCTGTTGGTTTGATTGCGTTGTGTATTTTGTTTTTGTTTTTTTTTTCGAGTATTTCGTTTCGTATGTTTGGATGGCTGTGTGTTTCATTGCCTTGTGTATATTGTTTTTGTTTCTTGGTCTATTCAGTTTTGTATGTTTGGATGGCTGTGTGTTTCATTGCCTTGTGTATATTGTTTTTGTTTCTTGGTGTATTCAGTTTTGTATGTTTGGATGGCTATGTGTTTCATTGCCTTGTGTATATTGTTTTTGTTTGTTGGTGTACAGTTTCGTATGTTTGATGTCTGTTGGTTTCATTGCGTTGTGTATTTTGTTTTTGTTTTTTTGTGTATTTCGTTTCGTATGTTCGGATGTCTGTTGGTTTTACTGCCTTGTGTATTTTGTTTTTTGAGTGTTTATTTCGTTTAGCGTTGTTGTTGTTCATTTTGTTTTGCTATTGCTATAATAATGATATAATCGGGAAAATTAAATATGTACATAGGTACATAAATTTAAATTTTATAAAATTTATATTTTTTAAATATACTATGGTGAAGGGTATATAAGATTCGGCACAGCCGAATATAGCACTCTTACTTGTTTTTTTATAAGTTCGCTTCGTACGCAATGCTATTAAATTTTGTTATTGTTTTAATTTGTATCAAGGCGAATTCACATAAGGTAGTGTTATTCAATCAGCTGATTATTTTTATTCCCTCCACCATCATCAGTGGTGATAGAGGGTATATATAAGTTTGTCGTTCCGTGTGTAACACCAAGAAATATTCATCTAAGACCCAACAAAGTATATATATATTCTGGGTCCTTATGAAATTCTGAGTCGATTTACCCATGTCCGTCTGTCTGTCTGTGTAAAACACGCTTAAAACTAAGCAAATGAAACCAACCAAATTCCCCCAAAATATTTATTATTATCCTAAGCAGTTTGGTATTGAAAATCAGCAAAATCGGTTCAAAACGTAAAAAGTTATGAGACAAAATTTCAGATTACCTCGAAAAAAAAAATTACGTTTTTTTCATAATTCTTTTGATGTTTTCTCAGAAACTACCAAAGATATTTCGGTGAATTTAATTACACGTTATTTATTCAGGGCAGTGATCAATTGTGTTCAAAATCTTTACAATCGATTCAATATTTCCCATAGCCCCATACAAAGACTAATAACTCCCTCAACTATATCGGTATCAACACAAAATGTTGTACATGCAAATATAATATGAACAGAAATCATACTATCAACGTAGATCTCAGTTGGTCCACAATTGGTCATAGCTCACATATTTCATTGATGAATAAAGCTATTGTGATAAAATTCGAGTTAAATATGTTTTGTGTACATACAAATCATTCTACCAAATTTTTTATGGATCGGTCCATTATTGGTCATAGCTCCCATATAAAGCCCAGTTCCGAAAATCATTTAAAAGCTCATATTTAATTGTCAAATAAAGCTATCTTGATAAAATTCGACACAAATATGTTTAGTCTAAATATGAATTACTCTACGAAATGTTTCCGGATAGGCTGATAATTGGTCATAGCTCCCATATAAAGTCCACTTCCGAAAATCACTTAAACGCATATATTTCATTAAATTCTAAAACTATAAGGATAAAATTCGACTTGAATATATTTTGTGTGCATATAAATCATTCTACCACTTTTTTCCCGGATCGGTCCATTATTGGTCATAGCTCCCATATAAGTCCCACTTCCAAAAATCACTTAAACGCACATATTTAATTGTCACATAAAGTTATCTTGATAAAATTCGACACAAATATGTTTTTTATTTATATGAATCACTCTACGAAATTTTTTCCGGATAGGCTCCCATGTAAGGTCCGCTTTCAAAAATCACTAAATCTTCTTTGAATAATAAAGCTATCGGGATAAAGTACGACTTAAATATGTTTTGTGAGCATCATTCTACCAAGTTTTTTCTCCTTTGGCATATAAATCATTATACGAAATTGTTTCCTGATCGGTACATAATTGGTCACAACTCCCATATAAGGACCATTTCCGAAAATTACTTAAACGCACATTGAGAATTAAAGTTATAGGTATAAAATTTTACATAAATGTGTATTTTGTATATATGTATGTATATAAATCATTATACGGAATTTTTTCCGGACCGGTCCATAAGTTTTCTTAGCTCCCATATAAGGTTAACTTCTGAAAATCAGTTAATATCACTTAATTCGTTATTAAATGATTATATCCGGATAAAATTCGACATGAGTATATTCTGTGTATAGATAAATCATTCTATTAAAATGTTTTCGAACTGACCTATTAATATAAATTTTTCTGGACCTGATCAAAATAAGTTCGACAAAAATTTTGACAAGTTATCCAAAAATTAGATAGTTAAATGGGTTTTAATATAAAGTAGCTTGGAAGGTATTTAAGATTCGGCATAGCCGAATATAGCACTCTAACTTGTCTTTAATTCACCTGGTTTAAGTAGCTGTCAAAGTTTGTTATTGTTTACATCATATAGTAGGGATATAGGCGAAACTGAAGGGGTTGTCAAACAAAATTTGTTATTCTCTTCACACAGACGAGTTCTACTTTAGTAACGCATAGAAATATTGGCTCTACGGCGAACTTAAAGTATATCAATCGGCTCATAATAATTTTTTAAATCGATTTAGCTATGTCTGTCCGTCTATGTAAACCCTGTAATCAAACTACTAGTCGCAATTTTCAAGATAATTTGATGAAATTTTGGCAGAAACGTTTCTTAAGTTTTTAAGCCTAAAATTATGTCAAATGTTCTAGTATCCCAGCAAAATATTTTAAAATTTTGGTAATGAGTGGTCGTTATCAATAACATTAATTAATTTTTTGAATATGATTTGTAGCCAATTGTCTATAGCGTATGTCTAATATGGAATTAGTTAGTGGATCTAAACCTAGTCGATATTAGAAGTTTTTTTAAAGAAATATTGATTTTTACATTTGTGTAAAAACCATTCCACATAGAATAATAAAATAACTTGTAATTGAACATTGAGTAAGATGATAAAGCAATAAACATATAAAATAACTGTAAGCCAGTTTTAAATCCGGAAAATTCGAGTAAGTGTCGTGTGTACCCTGTAGAATCAAAGGAATTTTTATATTTTGACAGTTAAGAAGAAGAAGAGAAACAAAATAGCTGTAGAAAAAATTATATGAAGCAAACCAAATTGCAGAAGAATTTGTTGGAAAGGCATTATATTGGTAACAGAGGCTTCAGTCGGTTCTTCTGATTTTTGCCCGAAATAAAAGAAGCTGAAGGCCGTTGCCCCATCGTAAATAAAGAAAGAAACGCATTTTTATTATCAAATCTTTATTGTTTTAAAAGATAAAATTTTAAAATTTAAACTTAAAATTAAAGATAAATTCAAAGCAAACCTTAAAACAAAAAATTTAAAGAGCAAATCAACAAACCTTCAAAAGCCACTCCAACATCGACTACATCCAACGAGGGAACAGCAGTAATAGCACCACAAAGACTGAGGTGATTTGCTATTCGCTTATTTTTGGTTTTCAGACCTTTAAATAGATTTTTACCCGGACGACAAGACGAACGTGCAACAATTCCTTTATATATATATATATATAATAGAATAATTATACGTTAGGATAAAACGAACGGATATGCAACAGGAGATTGCAAATGCAGTTTCTCGAGCGATTCCTCCGGCATCCATTCCACAACCAGCCGCGCCACCTAGATCTGTTGGACCACAAAATAACTTTGATGGAACTACCAAATCAGTGAGTGCTCAACATTTCATTTTTCGGATCGACGTCTTGCGTCAAGATTACAACTGTTCCTTCAATGACGTATTAAGAAGCTTCCACTATTTATTGGAAGGGCCGGCGTTAGACTGATATTGGAGCCTTCGAAAATTGATGCCAATACACTCCTGGGACGATTAAGTTGGGGCTTTCCTGACACAGTGCAAAAGAAGTGAAATTGAATTTCAGCTCCAAAAACAGATCATGGATTGTCGCCAGATACCTCAGCAAAGTTTCGAAAACTTTTGTAATGCCGTCATGAGGTCGAGGAACCAGCAGAGAAATTCATATTCCGAACGACACCTCGAGGAGATCATGAAGGACAATTTGAAGCCTTTATTGGCCCATTTACTCTTTGCTGTGAGGACGGAGGATATGAACGAATTCTGCCAACAAGCAAAGAGAGCCGAAAATCTAGTGTCCAGTCAGAGACATCAATTCCAAGCAAGACAGCTAGTTCCGGGACGTGTTCACGAGTTGCAATTTGGTGACGACGAACCGCATAAACAGCCAGGCCACGGCTTCATGAACTGCCCGTCGTCATCCGGAAGGATTTTCTACTATAGATGTGGTTGTGATAATACAGTCACTTTTCTAAGTGCCCTAAATGTCAGGAAACCAGGCAGTGATCGAGTCCCAAACTAGAGAGACTCGTTCGAATCAGATTTAAACCCGATTAAGCCAGTCCTAAAAACCCAAAAGTCGGTCCAAATTTAACAAGCTTACCTTATCAAACCTTTACTTCAAAGATTGGAAGAATATAAAGAAGCGAAAATTATAATATTTGGTCAAGTTTCAGATAGGATAAAAAAAGCTAGATAAGGAAGAGTGTAAGACGTGAAATTATGTCGGCTAGTATGTTCAAAGGAGAAGATTCTCGCATCTATACTAAAATACCGATTAACGGACATCAAATAGAAGGCCTGGTGGACAGTGGAGCCACTGTATCATGACTAGGGAAGGTATGTCTAGAGTTCGTAGAGAACACAGGTCTCGAAATTACAAATTTCTTGTCCTCCATCAAAACTGCAGACGGTAGCCCTCATAAAATTGTTGGAAGAGTTAAGGCAACAATTAATTTTAACAATTTTTCTAAGTAGACCCTTCTTCCTAGGCGTAGATTTCATGAAAAGTCTCATGAAATGCCTTATGTAGCCTGCCCACGAACGAGGTAAACTTATGCCCGGAATCGGAAGAAGTGAAGAAGTATTAAAGTACATTGCCTTTCCATTGTCGTTCCCTAGATGTACGGATAAAGGTCTGGGTCAGACTTTACACGAATCCCATACAATACAATCTCCAGACTTTGAGACTTTCCTGAAATTGCTAGATCGGGTAGCGCATTGTCTGGATTCGGCGGGTCTGACCATAAACATGGCAAAATCCAAGTTCTGCTTTAAGGAGTTGAAGTACCTAGGGTATATGGTGGGAGGAGGAAAATTAAAACCAGCTCCAGATAAAATCTTAACTATTCTGAAATATCCTACATACCCAAAACCGCTATGCTAGTCAGAAGCTTCATGGGAGCTATCGGCTGGTATAGGTGTTTTATCCCAGACTACGCTGCTATATCAACACCAATATTTAATACGCCGAAAAAGGGAAAAGGCTTTAGCTTTCCTGACGATGCCAATGAAGCTTTTGATAATTTGAAATCAGCCCTCACTACTGCAGCAGTACTTAGGCATCCGGATTTTAAAAGCATTTCTGTGTGCAGTGCGATGCTTCCGATATCGGATTAGGAGCAGTTTAATTCCGGCCTTATATAGATTTTTTGCCATTTACAGTCATCACGGTCCTTATCAGCCTAAAATGGCTAATGTCCCACTAAGATTTGAGTGGTAGACTAGCAAGATGCAGTTAACATCTTCAGGCTTTTGCGTTTACTATTGAACACAGGCCCGGATCCAAAAATATCATACCTGATACCTTATCGAGGTACAATATGGCGGAAATATCTGCTGAGGTTAAAATTTAATAGATCTGGAGTCAAAATATTTTAAAGAACAAAGTTACTTGGACTTAATAACTACCATTAAGGAAAATGCTGATCGTTTGCCCGACTTAAAAGTAATAGACGGTCTACAAGCGAGTTCTACCTTATGATGGTGTTCCGATAAGAGAGGATTTTGCTTGGAAGTTATGGAAGTTATTTTTAAAATGTCGGATTGTCCAGCTTATATGTAATAGTCTATACGAGGTGGAAATCGTTGGGGGTATTTTATGCCAAAGGTTTGAAGCAATAGTTTCAACATCTTTGGTGGTTCTAGCCCCAACGATTACACCAAGCTCTAACCAAAATGATTAAACCTATTTTATTTTCTTTAGTTTTTATAAATGAGTTAGTAGATACTTTTCTACACAAAACACTTTGTTAACGATATTTTTGCCTTGATTCTGTTTAACACTTTGTTTTTATACCCTCCACCACCATCAGCGGTGATAGAGGGTATATATAAGTTTGTCATTCCGTGTGTAACACCAAAAAATATTCATCTGAGACCCAACAAAGTATATATATTCTGGGTCCTTATGAAATTCTGAGTCGATTTAGCTATGTCCGTCTGTCTGTCTGTCTGTCTGGTTAAAACACGCTCACGTTAAAACTAAGCAAATGAAATCAACCAAATTCACTGAGAATATTCATTGTTTTCCTAAGCAGTTTGGTATTGAAAATCAGCAAAATCGGTCCACAACGTAAGAAGTTATGAGTAAAAATTTCAGACTACCTCAAAAAAATTAAGTTTTTTTCCCTAATTCCTGAGTAGTTTTCTCAGAAACTACCAAAGATAAATCGACAAATTTTGTCACAGATTATTTTTTCCATCTATAGATTAATTATGTTTAAAATTGTAACAATCGATCCAAAATTTCCCATAGCCCCCATACAAAGGTACATATTCCCGGAAATTAATTTATCGTTAATAACTTCCTCAAATATATCGGTATCAACACAAAATTTTGTACATATTGACATTATATGAACAGGAATCAAAACTATCGACTTAGATCTGTATCGGTCCACAATTGGTCATAGCTCACATATAAGGTCCACTTTCGAAAATCACTTAAATGAACATATTTTATTGATAAATAAAGCTATCGGGATAAAATTCGACATGAATATGTTTTGTATATACATAAATCATTCTACGGAATTGTTTTTCGGATCGGTCCATAATTGGTCATAGCTCCCATATAAGGTTCACATCCGAAAATCACTTAAACGAGCATAATTCATAGATAAATAAAGCTATCTGGATAAAATTCGACATGAATGTGTTTTGTGTGTATATAAATTACTCTACGAAATTTGTTCCGGATCGGTCCATAATCGGTCATAGCTCCCATATAAGGTCCACATCCGAAAATCACTCAAATGCGCATAATTCATTGATTAATAAAGCTATCAGGGTAGAACTCGAGGGGAATATTTTCTGTATATAGATATAAATCATTCAGTGAAATTTTTTCCGGATCAGTTCACAATTGGTACTAGCTCCCATATAAGGTCCACATCCTAAAATCACCTAAACAAGCTTAATTCATTGATAAATAAAGATATCGGGATAAAATTCGATATGAATATGTTTTGTGTATAAATATTAATTACTTTACGAATTTTTTTTCGGATCGGTCCATAATTGGTCATAGCTCACATATAAGGTCCACATCCGAAAATCACCTAAATGCGCATAACTCATTGATAAATAAAGCTATCAGGGTAAAACTCGACGTGAATTTGTTTTGTATATATAAATTATTCGTGAAAATTTTCCACATCGGTCCATAATTGGTTACATTCCATATAAGGAATTTTTTCAGCATCGGTCCATAACTAGCTCCCATATAAGTTTCACTTCTGAAAACCACTTAATACCACATAATTTATTATTAAACTCGACATGAGTATGTTCTGTGTATAGATAAATCATTTTGATTATTTTTTTTCGAATTGGTCCATTATTGGTCATAGTTCCCATATAATTTATCGGCAGGATCGCAACATAATAGGTCGAAGAATAATCGGTCGATATCTGAAAATCACTTAATACAAATTTTTCTGGGCCTAATCAAAATTAGTTACATACATACATACATGCATAAATAAGTTACAAAATGATAAATAGTATCTTAATTACGGAAACAAAACATGTGCCGGGTTTTACAGTTCTCCATAAGGAAAATAAAGTACTTTAGTACTTAGTATGTACTTTGATACTTAAGTAAAATTTATTTCTTTAGTATAAACTATAAATTCGGCCCTATAACTTTAACCATTTATAACATATTTATTTTGGGTTTTAATAAAAAGTAGTTTGCAGGTGGAGGGTATTTAAGATTCGGCAGTGCCGAATATAGCATTCTAACTTGTTCTTTTAGTAAAATCCTACGACCAGGCAAGTTCATTTGTGTTGTGGAACTATGAACAGTTGTGACAGTTTGCCCGTTAACGAGTAGTTCCCCGAGTGATCAACCAGACTAAGTCTATTAATTTTCGTTTATGACCACGTTGTGATCGTCATATGCTAGTTATAGATGCAATTCCAACGGTAAGTTGGTCTGACTTATAGTTAAAACCTGTAAAAATAAGAAAAACAAATAGCTGGTCTATGATAAGTTTATCTGATACAAGTAAGTTTTATATCTAATCAATTGAATTAGATAAGTTTATTATTTATTACTTACCGGTTTGAATCTTAATTTGGTCCAAATTGCTTCGCCTTTAGCCTTCCGGCCCAGGTCACATCTGAATTTCTAAGCTGTGGAAGAGAAACAAAATAAAATAAGTTAAATAATTTAGTTAGTTTCTTTTGGTAATCTTCTAAAAGGGCAAACTGAATTTCAAGCCAAATACAAATTGTTTTTGTTTACGATTCCTTTTAAAAAATTACACTTTCTGTTATTATACCCTTCACCACCATCAGTGGTGATAGAGGGTATATATAAGTTTGTCATTCCGTGTGTAACATCAAGAAATATTCATCTGAGACCCAACAAAGTATATATATTCTGGGTCCTTATCAAATTCTGAGTCGATTTAGCTATGTCCGTCTGTGTAAAACACGCTCACGTTAAAACGAAACAATATAATTTAACCAAATTCACCCAAAATATTAATTATTATCCGGTATCGGGAAAATTATGAATCAAAATTTAAAACAACTCCGAAAAAATAAGCGTTTTTTACACATTCTGATGTAATTTTCTCGAAAACTATGCGAGATAATTAAAGTCATCATACATTCGTTTCTACACAAGATCTTGATTCTTGCTGAAAATTGTCAGAATCGGTCCACAATTTCATATACCTTCCATACAAAAGTACATATTCCCGGAAAATGGGTTTTTTGTTAATAACTTCCGTCAGAATGTCGATATATTCACAAAATTTTATAAATTAAAATCTTATGTCAATAGAATTCATTCAGAGAAAAATTTTTCTGGATCGGTCCATAATTGGAAATAGCTCCCATACAAGGTCCCCTCCCGAAAATCACTTAAACGCACATAACTCATTACTAAATTAAGATATCCATATAAAATTTGGAATAAGTATTTCTCATATGCACAGAAATATTACTGTGCAAGTTTTTTCCGATCAGTCCATAATTGGTCATAGCTCCCATACAAGGTCCCCTCCCGAAAATCACTTAAACGCACATAACTCATTACTAAATTAAGATATCCATATAAAATTTGGTACAAGTATTTCTCATATGCACAGAAATATTACCATGAAATATTTTTCCGATCGGTCCATAATTGGTCATAGCTCCATAGAAGGTCCCCTCCCGAAAATCACTTTAACGCACATAACTCGTCAAGGAAAATCAAAGAGAAACAAGACGACCCTCAAACTGATAATAATAGTCCAGCTCAACAAAACAACCCTGATATAGCCACTACTTCTGCTACTACACGTCCTGCTGTTACACGCTCTGCTGTTACACCTTCTGCTGTTAAACCCACTGTTGCAAATCCCTTCGGTTCATCATTAATACAAATCCCAAACGCTAATGTTATCTATGGCCCCGAAATTGATGCTGCTTCATCTATACATAATAATCCTGCTCCTGTTATTTCTGATACATCCAATCAATTAAACCAACATAATCTAAACTATGCTGAAGTTGTTACGAATAACGGAATAAATCCTATTGATAATAGAGAATTGAGAGTTATTCCACCGAAAAAACATATCTTCATATCCCGTTTTGCATTTGATACTTCTGCCGAAGACATAAATTATTACATAAAATCCAAACTCAATCAAGATGCTGATATTAGTGTTTACAAATTTAATTATTCGCAAGCAAGGAGTATAACATCTTTCAAGATTACTGTTCCGTTTGATATTTTTAACTGTATAGTTAATGCGTCATTCTGGCCAAACCACGTTCTAGTTCGGGAATACGAATACAATCAACGGTCAAATAATATTGCACACCTTCCACCTCGTCAAGTAATGAACCAAAAAAACTGATTAAAATTATTGATAACCAACTTTATATTATATATCAAAATGTGCGTGGATTAAAAACCAAATCGTCTAAGCTTTATCAAGATAGCTTTGGTTTCAACCATCATGTGTTCTGCTTTACTGAGACTTGGCTAAATAATACCTTTCTAAACTCAGAAATAATATGTGACAATTTTCAAGTTTATCGACGAGATAGATTTACAGTAACAACTGGTGGTGGAGTATTAATAGCTATCTCTAATAAATTTTCAGCCGAAGAAATAAAAATTAATTTACCCTCTAATATTGAGTTTATTGCAGTGATAATAAAACTTAACTCCATAAAAGTCTTCATTACATGTTCATACATACCTCCTCAATCAGACTTATCAATCTATCAACAACACATTGATGCAATAAAAATGGTGTCTCTTAAAACTAATACTAATGATTTAATGTTTGTTCTTGGTGATTTTAACTTACCACAAATAGCATGGCAATTTTCCACTGAATATAATAATTATGTACCCATAAGATCGGATGATATCAGTGATGATATTTTTAATAATTTCTCAAAATTATGTCTTTATCAAATTAACGGAATTTACAATATTTTTGGTAAACTGTTAGATCTGGTATTTGTAAATGAACCCAATGAATGTACAATAAATCGTGTTGAACCACTTACACTACCCGAAGATCGTTACCATCCCACAATTGAAATAAGCTGCAACATCCAGAATACTTATACTCACAATGATAAAAACACTGTCAAAAAAGATACACTATTTTGTTTTAAACGAGCTAACTACGTTGAATTTTGAAATTTTGTCTTTATATACATAATTGGTCATAGCTCCCATACAAGGTCCTTTTACGAAAATCTTTTAAACGCACATTACTCATTACCAATTAAAGCCATTGGCAAATTTGGCACAAATATTAGTTTGGTATACAAAAATTCTATTTCAAGATTTTTTCACGATCGGTCCATAACATGGGTGCGGTCGGTCCCATGCAAGTGTCCCTTCAGAAAATCACTTGAACACACATTAGTTATTACTAAATTACGATATAGATACAAAATTTGACTGAAATATAGCTTTTATGTACAGAAATTTAGCTTAAAGAATTTTTTACGATCGGTCTATAATTGGTCATATCTCCCATACTAGGTCCTGCCCCTAAAAGCAATGTAACCGTTTTTAACTAGTTGTATTATCAATTTGTGTAGAACAAAATTATATATGTATTTTGAAAATCATATGCACACATGAACATTAAATATCGTTAAAGCATATCTTAGGGCGCTATAAAAATATAAAAGAAAGTGGGGTTTGTAATGTTCAATAAATCTTGGAATTGTAACAGATTTAAGCTGTTTAAATCTTGGGGTTTTTCTATTTAAGACATGAGAATATATATTTCTACAAATATTTGATCAATTAAAAAAGTATTAATATAAAAGTAGCTGGTGGAGGGTATTTAAGATTCGGCTCAGCCGAATATAGCACTCTAACTTGTTTATCAATAAATTGCTTAAATACTTTGGAATTAACGTAAAATTCAACATAAAAGTTTCTTTGTGAAAAATAAATATACTCATACAAATAATGCCAAAAAATATACATATATTTTAATCCTGGAAATCATTATTTGTTTGTGTTTATTCCAGAGAACGGTTTGGACGCTTATTTTTTCGATTATGAATAAAATCGCATAAAACTAGCCTTGAAATGAAAATATGCACTAATTTAATAATGCAATGTACGGCACTATTCAAAACAAATGAGTGTAACGCAAAATGATGCTTGTATTGCTTGTCTTCTGTAAATGTCAACGAATACTCTCAAAAGCAACGAATACAAAACGATTGGTATGAATGGTTTCAATGCTGATTGAATAAGTTGTAAGAAAGTATAGTCGGGCGTGGCCGACCATATGATACCCTACACCAGTTATGAATATTAAATGTGATTTATTTTTCATAATAAAGCATTTATCTTCAATATTCCCTTGTTCCGATACATTTAAGCAATTTATGGATGAAAAACTAATTTTCTGAAAGAGGCTTTATATGGGGGCTAGGGGCAAATATGGACCAAGCCCGGTAAAATTTTGTGAATATATTTATATTTACATAATATTTTATTGTGCTGAATTTCATCGCGATATTTGTGTTTATAAGTTAATTTGGGACATTCAAGTAATTTTCTGAAGGGGACTTTGTATGGGAGTTAGGGTCAAATGGGGCCCGATCTTTATGAAATTTGGCAGGGTCATCAAGACTTCAATAAAAATTAGTTGTGCCGTATTTTATCGATATATCTGTATATTTAGCATAATTATGAGCTCAGAAGCCCTTTTCGGGGGGTTCTGTTCTATGGGGCCAGCCAGCCAGCCAGACGGACGGACAGACATAGCTTAATCGACTCAGAAAACGATTCTAAGCCGATTGGTATACTTTAAGGTGGGTCTAGGACGAATATTTTTGTATGTTACAAACATCAGCACAAATCCAATATACCCTCCCCACTAAAGTGGTGTAGGGTATAATTAACTTAACAATTTTTCCGTGTTTTTATACCCTTGATGGTGGGTATATTGATTTTGTCATTCCGTGTGTAACACATCGAAATATTGTTCACAGACCCCATAAAGTATATGTATTCTGGGACCTCGTAAGATTCTAAGACGATCTAGCTATGTCCGTCCGTCTGTCCGTCTGTCTGTTGTTGGCACGATAGCGTCCACAAAAAAAGAGATATTGAGATGAAATTTTTAAGTTAATTATGAAATTGAAAATTTGCAAAACGGTCAACGATTTCACATAGCCCCCATACAAATGTACCCTCCGGAATATTGTGTAAAAAGCTTCAAACATTCACAAATTCGTTGTTTTTGAAGCAAATGCCACAAAATTTCGCATAAGCCAGTTTTTTGACTTCCCAAATAAAATTCTGGATTATGGTGGATATAGGACCACAATAGGCCCTACCCCCCATATAAGGTCCCCTTTTGAAAATGACTAAAATGCTGATTACTGGCTTAAACACACGAATATAGCGATGAATTTCGACACATATAGTTTCCATGCAATCCAATATCCCTCCACCAAGCTATATGTGGATCGGTCCATAATTGACCCTACCCCCCATATGAGGTCCCCTTCATAAAATGACTTTAACGCTCATTATTGGCGTAAAAATGCGAGTATAGCGATGAAATTTGACATAAGTAAGTTCTGTATGGATGGAAATCTCTCCACCAAATTTTATGTGGATCGGTCCATAATTGACCCTACCACCCATATAAGGTCCCCTCCATAAAAGTACTTTAACGCTCTTTACTGGCTTAAAAATGCGAGTATAGCGATAAAATTTCACAGAAGTAAGTCTTATGTGAGCCAAAATCTTTCTACCAAATTTTATGTGGATCGGTCCATAATTGACCCTACCCGCCATATATGGTCCCCTCCATAAAATTACTTTAACGCTCATTACTGGCTTAAAAATAAGAGTATAGCGATGAAATTTTACAGAAGTAAGTTTTATATGAGCCAAAATCTCTCTACCAAATTGTATGTGGATCGGTCCATAATTGGTCCTACCCGCCCATATAAGGTCCCCTTCAGAAAATGACTTTATCGCTTATTATTGGCGTAAAAATACGAGTATTGAGAAGAAATTTGACATAAGTAAGTATCTTAGGAGCAAAAACATTTCCAGCAAATTTTATGTGAATCGGTCCATAATTGACCCTACCCCCCATATAAGGTCCCCTTAAGAAAATGACTTTAACGCTCATTATTTGCGTAAAAATACCACTATAGCGATGAAATTTGATACGAGAGCAAATCTCTCTATTAAATTTCTTGTGGATCGGTCCATAATTGATCCTAGTCTCTATATAAGGTCCCCTCCATAAAATTACTTTAACGCTCATTACTGGCTTAAAAATACGAGTATAGCGATTCACAGGAGTAAGTTTTATGTGAGCCAAAATCTCTCTACCAAATTTTATGTGGATCGGTCCATAATTGGCCCTACCCGCCCATATAAAGTCCCCTTCTGAAAAAGTCTTTAACGCTCATTATTGGAGTAAAAATACTAGTATAGCGAAGAAATTTGACAAAAATAAGTACCTTTCACACCAAATTGTATGTGGATCGGGCCTTAAATGACCCTATCCCCCATATAAGGTCCCTAACAGAAAATTACTTTAACGCTCATTACTGGCCTAAAAAACGACTAAAGCGATGAAATTCGATATAGTTTTGTATGAGCTAACATCTCTCTACAAAATTTTGTGCGGATCGGTCATAATTGACCCTACCCTTCATTTAAGGTCCCCACCAGAAAGTCACTTAAACGTCACCCATTAATGGACCAAATGGATAATGGATCAAAGTTTATTTATATGGCAGTGATTTGAAGGTGGGTATATAAGATTCGGCATAGCCGAATATAACACTCTTACTTGTTATTTATGGAATGAAGATAATACTTTCCAAAATTCATGTAAATTTCGCAAACAATCAGCAAAGATTGTTTTGCTCATTATAAAGACTTAATTGGTTTTTCGTGAAACAATTTTTTGAAAATATTGATTTTCGGTTAACCTGATTATCCCTTTTTTGGCTCGGTTAACCGGTTTAAAATATTTTTAATTTTTAGTATAAAATTGTATGTTTTGTTTGGTTTTTATACCCACCATCAAAAAAGATGGGGGGTATATTGATTTTGTCATTCCGTTTGTAATACATCGAAATATTGGTCATAGACCCACAAAAGTATATATATTCTGGGTCCTCATTAAATTCTATGACGATCTAGCCATGTCTGTCTGTCTGTCTGTTGAAAGCACGATAGAGTCCGAATGGAAAAAGCTAGAGGGTTGAAATTTCACATAAATATTTTTTATAGGCAAGGTTTGTTTGGTATTGAAAATGGGCAATATCGGTCCACGTTTTCGTATAGCCCCCATACAAGTGGCCCCTCAAAAAGCAGCTTTAACAGCCATATCTTGCTTAAAAATACAAATATAGCGAAGAAATTCGACATAAGTAAGTTCCTTATGATCCAAAATCACTATGCAAAATTTTGTGAGGATCGGTCCATAATTGACCCTACCCCCCATATAAGGTCCCCTTCAGAAAATGACTTTAACGCTCATTACTGGCTTAAAAATACTAGTATATAGATGAAATTCAACATAAGTTGTGTTTTGTTGCTAACGTTCAAAGGCAATTTCATATAAATTTAAAATTTATAAACGTTAGGAGTTAACGTGTAAAATTATACAAGTTAATTTTAACGTTGATAAAAGTGCTACCAATTCAAAAATAAAAATACAAATATTAATGTGTTTATGTCAAACAATAAAAAAATATTTTAAAATAAAATTTAAATCAAAGAAAATTACCAAATAAAAAAACCTTTTCAAGAAATTGTAAATAATTTCAAGATTTAGCAGATTTCTTCTGTGGAGTGATGCCAAGTCAGGTAATGTTCGTTTTGTTGCTAACTTTAAGCGTTAACACACATTGATAGCAACAAAACACAACTATAAGTAAGTTTCATACGAGTCAAAATCTATCTAAAAAATTTTATGAGGATCGGTCCATGATTGACCCTACCCCCAATATAAGGTCCCCTTCAGAAAATTACTGCAAATACGAGTGTAGCGATGAAATTCGACACAAATAAATTTAATACGAACCAAATTCTGTCTACCAAATTTTATGAGGATCGACCTATAATTGACCTACCCCCTATATAAGGTCCCCTTCAGAAAATTACTTTAACGCTTATTAAATGGCCTAAATGTACGAGTATATAGATGAAATTCGACATAAGTAAGTTTCATTTGAGTCAAACGAGGTGTGATGGTGGGTATAAAAGATTCGGCATAGCCGAATATAACAAACACTCTTACTTGTTTATTGTGATAAGTATTATGACATTTATATAAGAATGTTAATATCATTTTTCTTGTTTATGAATATAATGCTAAATTTTTTGCATAAATGTTTTTTTATACCCACCATAAAAAAAGATGGGGGGTATATTGATTTTGTCATTCCGTTTGTAACACATCGAAATATTGGTTATAGACCCACAAAAGTATATATTCTGGGTCCTTATGAATTTCTAAGACGATTTAGCCATGTCCGTCCTTCTGTCTGTCTTTTGAAAGCACGATAGAGACTGAACGGAAAGAGCTAGGGAGCTGAAATTTTGCATAGATACTTTTAGTTGATGCAGTTTGTTTGGTATTGAAAATGGGCAATATCGGTCCACGATTTCGCCTAGCCCCCATATAAAGGCTCCTTCAGAAAATGACTTTATCGCTCATAACTGGCTAAAAGAAGCTTCAATATCGGCGAAATTCGGCACAAACATGTCTTATTAGAACTTTAATCTCTTTGTAAAATTTTATAAGGATAGGCCCATAATTGACCCTACCCCCCATATAAAGTCCCCTTCAGAAAATGACTTTAACGCTCATAAGTGTCTAAAAGAAACATCTATAGAGTTGAAATTCGACATATTTTATAGGAACTTAAACCTCTTCGTAAAATTTTATAAGGATCGATCCATAATTGACCTTACCCTCCATATAGGTCCCTTTCAGAAAATGACTTTAATGCTGATATCTGACCATAAGAAGCATATATAGCAATAAAATTCGACATAAAAAAGTTTTATGGGAATTAAATACATTTTCTTAAATTGTATGAGGATGGGTCCATAATTGACCCTGAAGGTTCCCTTCAGAAAATGACTTAAACGCTCATTACTGATGACATAAACAAGTTTCGTATAAGCCAAAACCTCTCTACAAAATTTTATGAGGATCAGTCTATAATTGACCCTTCCCCCTATAAGATCCCTTTCAGAAAATGACTTTAACACTCATTACTGACTCAAAAATTCGATTGCAGCAGTGAAATAAACAAGTGCTAGTCAAAAACACTTTATCAAATTTTATGGGGATCGGTCTATAATTGATCCTACCCTGCATATAATTTGCTTAAAATTACGACCTAGGCGATGAAATTCGAATAAAAAACTTCTTTACGAAACATAATTTATGTATAAAAGTTTATAAGGATCGGACTATAATTCACCCTTATATAAGATTCATTCCAGAAAATGACTTTAACGCTCATCTATGGCTCAAAAGTTCTTCCAAATTACGGCAGTTTTATAGGAACTGAAATATTTCAACTGAATTTGATGAGGATCGGTCGATAACAGATCAAATCCCCATTAACGGTTTCCTTCAGAAAATTACTTTAAACCTCATTACTGAATTAAAGATACGAGTACAGCAATGAAATTCGATACAAATAATTATTGTATAAACACACGAGGATATGTCCATCTACGTCCTCTTCCAAATATTTCCCTGATGTTCATTCATAGATCTAATAAATAAGAAAATTGCTTCGATAATATCAAAGTTTATTAATAAGGATGATTTGATGGTGGGTATATAAGATTCGGCATGGCCGAATATAACACTCTTACTTGTTTTTTTATTTTTAAATTGGACCAGCACTCAGAGGATGACCCCTACTTATGCGAAGCATTGTGTTGGAACAAGGAAAATAGGTTGTGGAAAGGAGGATAGAGGGAGTAGTGTTTGTGGACATTTGATTTAAATCTTCTTATATCGGCAGGGAATACCTCTGCACGAAGTTTATTCCACATACGAACAGTGCGTCTGAAGAATGAATTTTCCCTGTAGAGTGTTGTGCGGTTCACTGGCCAATCTACCACAAATTTGTGTGTTCTTGAAGAAAGACGTGTGTTACGTAAGAATATACGGGTATCGGGAACAAGTTCCCTAATTTCAGACCCTACTGTCACCGATAAGTACCTTCGCCCTCTCCTGTACGCGGTCGAGTAGCTCCAAAATAGACTTCGAAGCTCCGGCCCATATATGAGAGTTGTATTTCATTTTCGGTCGGATATAAGTGGTGTAAATAGTAATAAGATCAGATGGAGTGAAGTATGTCTTACACCGTTTCAAAAAACCGAGACACTTGAATGCTTCTTTCGACACTTGAAAAATGTGTTTAGTCCAGCGGACATCGCACTGAATTTTCATGCCCAGAACATCAAGAGTTTCCGATTCTTTAATATTTACACCACCCATATATATAGATGGAACAACAATATCTGCCAAGCGTTTGTGTGTTAAAAAACAACATTGAGTCTTGCGGGCGTTAAAATCGACTCTGTTAACACGACCCCATTCAGAGATTTTTATCAAGTCGTGATTAAGCGATTCATTCATATTGCGCCTCATTGCCCCAATCACTAGAGGACTTGACCTATAATTGAATGAATAAGAATGGTAGATACTTCTGTCATCCGCAAAAGAGTAGATAGAGTTGTAAGTTTGACATAGAAGGTCATTTATAAAGATAAGAAATAGGGTAGGGGAAAGAACGGAGCCTTGCGGCGCCGCTCGTGTAGAGCTTTCGGCGTCCTAGCACTCTGGCACACGAAGATCTCGCCTTTTTGCACAGCGTATCAGTTTGGACGTTTTTTTTATTACGCCGAATTCTGAAAGCTTCCTCTTTGGATCTGATTGAATTTTTGCACTTCTGATTAAACGAAGACTTTTGCCTAGATCTAATCGACGATGATGGAATGAATGTTTTCATTCCCAGCATAATTATATTTTCAACCATTTTCGCCATGGCATTGACATTATTGTCTAGGAAACAAAGTTTCCAATTGCCTATAGAATTCGTTTAGCTCAGCCCAGCGAGCCTTTTCGAAGTTCAGAAATGAGGCAGTGATCCGAATTTCCGAGAGGTGCAAGAATATGCACTTCATACTTATCAGGATGTGAGGTGAGAAAAAGGTCGAGGGTATTATTTTGGTGCTCTTCAACACATGAAATATGTGTTGGTTCATTCAGAATTGCGCAAGATGGTTGTGCGCGGCAAATAACTCAACATATTGGCCTTCCGGAGTTGTATGACTTGAATGGCGAAGCCGAGATGAGTTGTGAACATTGAAATCACCAGCAACTACAATTTCACTGTTCGGACAAGTCTCAAGAATCTTCAGTATGGAATCGGAAAGGGCGTCGAAGTTCAATATAAATACGTTTTTTCATGTCTTAACTAGAAAAATCCCAAGATTTAAACAGCTTAAATCTATTACAATTCCAATATTTATTGAACATTACAAACCCCATTTTCTTTTATATTTTTATATTTTTTTAGCGATATATAATAATTTGCATGTATGTGAAGGATTTAAGGATTTTAAAAAATACATATGTATAATTTTGTTCTACACAAATTGATAATGCAACTAGTTAAATACGGTGCTTTTAGGGGTAAGACCTAGTATGGTAGATATGACCAATTATAGACCGATCGTAAAAAATTATTTAAGTTAAATTTCTGTACATAAATTTCTGTACAAATTTTGAATCTAAATCGTAATTTAAATTGTGTTGTAATGTGTTTTTAAGTGATTTTCTGAAGGGAAACTTGTATGGGACCGACCGCACCCATGTTATGAACCGATCGTGAAAAAATCTTGAAATATAATTTTTTTATACAAGACTAATATTTGTGCCAAATTTTGTATCAATAGCTTTATTTGGTAATGAGTAATGTGCGTTTAAGAGATTTTCGTAAAAGGTCCTTGTATGGGAGCTATGACCAATTATGTATATAAAGACAAAATTTCAAAATCCTGTATCTATATCATTATTTGGTAATGAATATTGTGCATTTAAGTGATTTTCTGGAGGGGACCTAGTATGAGAGCTATGACCAGTTATGGACCGATCGCAAAACAATTTTATAGTGTAATTTATGTATATAAGAGCAATATTTTTGCTAAATGTATGGATATCAATATTTGGTAATGAGTTATGTGCGTTTAAGTGATTTTCGGGAGGAAACCTTGAATGAGAGCTATGACCAAGAATGAACCCATCGTAAAAAAATTTTGAAATAACATTTATGTGTACAAAAATAGTATTTATGCCAAATATTTTATGGGCATCACTATTTGGTAATGAGTTATGTGCCTTTAAGTGTTTTTCTGAAAGGGACCTTGTACGGGAACTATGATCAATTATGGACCGATAGGAAAACAATTTCACAGTAATATTTCTCTGTATATGAGCAATACTTGTACCAAATTTTATATGGATGCGCGTTTAAGTGATTTTCGGGAGGGGACCTTGTATGGACCGATAACGGACCGATCCTCAAAAAATTTTACAGTTAGAATTACGTTTATATAAAACATGAATTTCGTTGATTTACTGATAATTTGAAGCAAGTTACAAGCTTTAAGTAATTTCGGATGGGAACCATGGTCAATTATGGTCCGATCTCCATAAAATTTGGCAGAGAGATTTTAGTTTCCCGAAAACTTGTTTATATCGAATCATCGCTATCATTTTGAAGCATGTTATGAGCGTTGTAGTAGTTTTCTGAAAGGGTCCTTATATGGGTGTTAGGGTCAATTATGGACCGATCCTCATACAATTTGGTAGAGAGATTTATGTTCCTCTAGAACTTATTTATATTGATTTTCGTTAATTTACTGGAATTTTGAAGCAAGTTATGAATGAGCTTTAAAGTAATTTTCTGAGAGGAACCTGATATGGGGTTAGGGTCAATTATGGGCCGATTTCCATAAAATTTGTCAGAGAGATTTTTATTCCCCTAAAACTTGTTTATGTCGAATTTCGTTGCTTTGCTATCATTTTGAAGCAAGTTATAAGCGTTGTAGTCGTTTTCTGAAAGGGACCTTATATGAGAGGTAGGATAAATTATGGACCGATCCTCATAAAATTTTGGGAGAGAGATTTTGGTTCATATACAACTTGTTTATGTGGAATTTCATTGGCATACTGATGTTTTTCAACCAGCTATTACTGTTTACACTGTTTTTCGGGAGGCCACTTCTATGGGGACTATGCGAAAACATGGACCGATTTGGCCCATTTTTAATACCAAACAAACTGCATCGATAAGAAATATTTATTATAATTTCAGCTCCTTAGCTCTTCTCTTAACTCTATCGTGCTTTCAACAGACAGACGAACGGACATGGCTAGATCGTCTTAGAATTTAATAAGGACCCAGAATATATATACTTTTGTGGGTCTATGATCAATATTTCGATGTATTACAAACAGAATGACAAAAACAATATACCCCCATCTTTTTTGATGGTAGGTATAAAAGGTTTATCCATGAAACATATGCGTTTACGTGATTTTCGGAAGTGGACCTTATATGGGAGCTATGACCAATTATGGTCCTATCCGAAAAAAATGTTGTAGAGTGATTCATATATAGACGAAACATATTTGTGTCGAATTTTACCAAGATACCTTTATTTGACAATTAAATTTGTGTGTTTAAGTGATTTTCAGAAATGGGCCTTATATGGGAGCTATGACGTATAATGGACCGATCCGAAAAGAAATTTGGTAGAATGATTTGTATGTACACAAAACATATTCAGCTCGAATTTTATCACAAAAGCTTTATTTATCAATGAAATATGTGCGTTTAGATGATTTTTGGAAGTGGACCTTATATGGGAGCTATGACTAATTGTGGACCGACTTAGATCTACGTTGGTAGTATGATTTCTATTCGTATTATATTTGTATGTAAAAAATTTTGTGTTGATACCGATATATTTGAGGGAATTATTAACGATAAACTAATTTCCGTTAATATACACCTTTGTATGGGGGCTATGGGAAATATTGGATCAATTATTTTTTTTTATTATTATGAGTTTTAACATACTTGATCCCTTGCACAAAAAAATAATGTGTGACAAAATTCATCGAAATATCTTTGGTAGTTTCTGAGAAAACTACTTAAGAATTGGGAAGAAAACTTTATTAGTCTGAAATTTTTACTCATAACTTTTTATGTCGTTAACCGATTTTACTAATTTTTAATACCAAACTGTACAGGATAATATAGAATGTTTTGGTTAAATTTCGAGGATTTGTAAGCCCAACCTAAGAAGCTGAAATTTTGCATAAATATTTCATATAGATGCAGTTTGTTTGGTATTGAAAATGGGCTAAATCGGTCCATGTTTTCGCATAGTCCCCATAGAAGTGGCCCCCCGAAAAACAGTGTAAACAGTAATAGTTGGTTTAAAAATATCAGCATGCCAATGAAATTCCATATAAACAAGTTTTTTATGAACCAAAATCTCTCTCCTAAATTTTATGAGGATCGGTCCATAATTTACCCTATTCCCCATATAACACTCATAACTTGCTTCAAAATGATAGCAAAGCAACGAAATTCGACATAAACAAGTTTTAGAGGAACAAAAATCTCCCTGTCAAATTTTATGTTAATCGGCCCATAATTGATCCTAACCCCATATAAGATTCCTCTCAGAAAATTACTTTAAAGCTCATAACTTGCTTCAAAATTCCAGTAAATCAACGAAAGTCACCATAAATGTATGAGGATAGGTCCATAATTGACCCTACCACCCTTATAGAAAACGACTACAACGCTCATAACTTGCTTCAAAATGATAGCGATGATTCGATATAAACAAGTTTTCTGGAAACTTAAATCTCTCTGCCAAATTTTATAGAGATCGGACCATAATTGACCATGGGATAGGTTTTCACCCGAAATTACTTTAAAGCTTTCAACTTGCTTCAAATTTCCAGTAAATCAACGAAATTCATGTTTTAGTACCTAAAAACATTTTTTAAAGCGAACAAATTTAAAAACATTGGTGGCACTAAATTGAACATCGAAACTGTAATTATTTTTATAGGAAATATTCAACAATTACTTATGAAACATTTAAAAAATCATTCGTTTTTAAGATAATTTTATAAATTTCTAGAATATCTGCATCGAGTACTATAGATTTTTTTATCACGTATCCCAAAATTAGTAAAATAGTTTAAAAAATCTCCAAAATGCGATTATTTGCTATAATATCCATAACAGGGGCGTTCTTATCGAACTCCTTTACAAAATAATTAAAAACATATTGGTCCATCTAAAATCGTTTAATATAATTAGATATCGACGTTACGATTTGAGTATTTTCGAAATTTCTCTTCAACTAGCTCTAATATTGACAACCGACTTTAATTTATTTCCAATTTTATTGTATAAAGCTATAAATATATAAAATTTTATGAAAATATTACTCTAAATATGTGGATCATGACCACCAATCTTATTCGTTGTGAAAATAATAAAAATTTGTTGGAACCAATTTTATTAGATATGACTCAAAAGAAACCCAACCCTTTACACCATTCAGATTTTTCCATAGACTAGTAATTACTAAACCAAAATGAAATAAATTTCCATATTTGTATGTATATATAATTTTTTTTTAACAATTTCACATTTTTATTCAAGTTATTTTTTCTTATGATTTTCAAATAGTTAATATTTTGTTTGTAATTTCTATTACGTACTTACAAGATATATAAACATGACATCACTTTTCATAATATTATTTTGGTTTTTATTTTAATATTAAATTATAATTGTTGATTTTTTAATATTTTCGATATTTTCTAATTGTATAAAGCGGATATATTTTTAAGGTTTTTTATTATTTTTCTCTTTTTTATGTTTTTTTTTCTTGTTTATACTTATATAATTTGGATTGTTATTTTAATTAATTAATAACATTTTCTTTAATTATACCATTTTCTAGATTTAGTATAATTTAATAAAAATAAAAAAGTAAATTTAATA
The DNA here is from genome assembly GCF_015586225.1 of Lucilia sericata. Taxonomy (NCBI): domain Eukaryota; kingdom Metazoa; phylum Arthropoda; class Insecta; order Diptera; family Calliphoridae; genus Lucilia; species Lucilia sericata. The sequence goes on along the minus strand of NW_023994694.1, from coordinate 45,867 downwards.
AAATAAATATAGTAGTTCTTGTAATATACAAATATACATTATTTACAATTAATAATAATTAAAACAAAATTATAGAGAGATAGAACAATATAAAATATTAAGTACAGTGTTGTAAAACAATAAAACAAACAAATAAATTTTAACAGTCAGTCGGTGCAGACCGACCTTTTATGATGAACAGATTGTGTTATTAGATTTTGGCTTCAGGTTATTATGTGCAAAAGCTATACGCTTCTATAGTCTAGTCTATAGTCTAGTCTACAGTTTAGTCTATAGTTTAGTTCATAGTCTAGTCCATAGTCTAGTCTATAGACTAGGCTATAGTATAGTCTAGTCTATAGTCTGGTCTATAGTCTAGTCTAGTCTAGTCTAGTCTATAGTCTAGTCTATAGTCTAGTCTATAGTCTAGTCTATAGTCTAGTCTATAGTCTAGTCTATAGTCTAGTCTATAGTCTAGTCTATAGTCTAGTCTATAGTCTAGTCTATAGTCTAGTCTATAGTCTAGTCTATAGTCTAGTCTATAGTCTAGTCTATAGTCTAGTCTATAGTCTAGTCTATAGTCTAGTCTATAGTCTAGTCTATAGTCTAGTCTATAGTCTAGTCTATAGTCTAGTCTATAGTCTAGTCTATAGTCTAGTCTTATAGTCTAGTCTATAGTCTAGTCTATAGTCTAGTCTATAGTCTAGTCTATAGTCTAGTCTATAGTCTAGTCTATAGTCTAGTCTATAGTCTAGTCTATAGTCTAGTCTATAGTCTAGTCTATAGTCTAGTCTATAGTCTAGTCTATAGTCTAGTCTATAGTCTAGTCTATAGTCTAGTCTATAGTCTAGTCTATTAGTCTAGTCTATAGTCTAGTTCTATAGTCTAGTCTATAGTCTAGTCTCTAGTCTAGTCTATAGTCTAGTCTATAGTCTAGTCTATAGTCTAGTCTATAGTCTAGTCTATAGTCTAGTCTATATAGTCTAGTCTATAGGTCTAGTCTATAGTCTAGTCCTATAGTCTAGTCTATAGTCTAGTCTATCGTCTAGTCTATAGTCTAGTCTATAGTCTAGTCTAGTCTAGTCTATAGTCTAGTCTATAGTCTAGTCTATAGTCTAGTCTATAGTCCTAGTCTATAGTCTAGTCTATAGGTCTAGTCTATAGTCTAGTCTATAGTCCTAGTCTATAGTCTAGCTATAGTCTAGTCTATAGTCTAGTCTATAGTCTAGTCTACTATTCTAGTCTATAGTCTAGTCTATAGTCTAGTCTATAGTCTAGATCTATAGTCTAGTCTATAGTCTAGTCTATAGTCTAGTCTATAGTTGTCTATAGTCTGTCTATAGTCTAGTCTATAGTCTAGTCTATAGTCTAGTCTATAGTCTAGTCTATAGTCTAGTCTATAGTCTAGTCTATAGTCTCGTCTTAGTCTAGTCTATAGTCTAGTCTATAGTCTAGTCTATAGTCTAAGTCTATAGTCTAGTCTATAGTCTAGTCTATGTCAAGTAAGTAGTCTAGTCTATAGTCTAGTCTATAGTCCAGTCTATAGTCTAGTCAATAGTCAAGTCTATAGTCTAGTCTATAGTCTAGTCTGTAGTCTAGTCTATAGTCTAGTCTATAGTCTAGTCTATAGTCTAGTCTATAGTCTAGTCTATAGTCTAGTCTATAGTCTAGTCTATAGTCTAGTCTATAGTCTAGTCTATAGTCTAGTCTATAGTCTAGTCTATAGTCTAGTCTATAGTCTAGTCTAGTCTATAGTCTAGTCTATAGTCTAGTCTATAGTCTAGTCTATAGTCTAGTCTATAGTCTAGTCTATAGTCTAGTCTATAGTCTAGTCTATAGTCTAGTCTATAGTCTAGTCTATAGTCTAGTCTATAGTCTAGTCTATAGTCTAGTCTATAGTCTAGTCTATAGTCTAGTCTATAGTCTAGTCTATAGTCTAGTCTATAGTCTAGTCTATAGTCTAGTCTATAGTAGTCTAGTCTAGTCTATAGTCTAGTCTATAGTCTAGTCTATAGTCTAGTCTATAGTCTAGTCTATAGTCTAGTCTATAGTCTAGTCTATAGTCTAGTCTGTAGTCTAGTCTATAGTCTAGTCTATAGTCTAGTCTATAGTCTAGTCTATAGTTTAGTCTAGTGTAGTCTAGTCTATAGTCTAGTCTATAGTCTAGTCTATAGTCTAGTCTATAGTCTAGTCTATAGTCTAGTCTATAGTCTAGTCTATAGTCTAGTCTATAGTCTAGTCTATAGTCTAGTCTATAGTCTAGTCTATAGTCTAGTCTATAGTCTAGTCTATAGTCTAGTCTATAGTCTAGTCTAATGCCTAGTCTATAGTCTAGTCTATAGTCTTGTCAATAGTCTTTTCTAAAGTATAGTGTATAGTCTAGTCCACAGTCTAGTCTACTATTTATTCTATAGTCTTGTCAAACTGGTCTTTGGTCTAAAGTATAGGCTATAGTCTTGTCTAAATTCTAGTTTAGTTTAAAATCTAGTCTGTTATCTAGTTTAAATTCTAACCTATAGTCTGGTCTATAGTCAAGTAGTCTATAATGCAGTCTATAGTCTAGCCTATAGTCTAGTCTACAGTCTAGCCAAGAGTATAAAATAGTGTAGTGTAAAATCTAGTCTGTAGTCTGGTTTGTAGTATTTTCAATAGTCTTGTCTATAGTTTTGTATATCACTGAGTTGTACTCGGTATTAAATTAAAACTAAAGTTTTTTCCTCCAGGAAGGAACTCTCGGTAGCAGTGGACTTGTTAAACCAACAACTTGTACCATAGTTATGGGTTTTAAACCGTGAATTTTCTCGGACCGACATTACATTATATGTATATTATGTTCATCAGTATGTTAATAATTTTATAAACTTTTGAGCAATTTAATTATTTTTATAAGTTTCTTTCTCTACAAAGAAATGATCTGATAAGAATCGAAAATAAAGAAACCTTAGCAGAATCATACATACATATGTACATATGTATATACACAGATTGTTATATGATAAATAATTGGAAATTGATCATCATAAGGACAATTAGTTACCATGATCTTTAGTATGTTCAAAATGTTATGATTTTTGCTCGGATTTATGTACTGCAGGTAGGGATAATGTAGTTGATGTTATTGAGGAGTCCAATTGCGGTAGACCATGGGTAGCCAGAAAAAAATTGCGCGATTGCATTTGAAAATATCTAAAGAGTATATTTGAGTATCAGTAATGTACAGCAGGTGTTGATGAATTCGGATTTGAGGTGTTCCCCGCATCGCCCAGCCATGAATCAGGACTGGGTGGAAAATCAGGAAAACCTTGTTCGGGACTAGAGTCATTACTTAAATCAGAAACGGCACTGCCGCCATGTAGGCGTTGTGATTTGGAACCATGCATATTCGATGTGGAATTGTGATCTGGAAAAGTTCAAACCATCAATTATTTGAAATATTTTAACAATTTACTTTTATTTAGATATACACTTACCTATATTTGTATAAACTATATTGTCAGGATATGAACCAAATGAATGATTTTGTCCCACTGGTGGTGGCGAACGACTAGATGGATATTGTGAAGGACTTGAACTACCGTGCAGATATGAACCTCTTAAACTATGTGGCGAGGCAACTTCATCTAAACCCAAATTGACCGTACTATAGCTGTCATTACTTAGGTCTAGGAAAATAGATACATTTTAATTAAAATTTTGACAATTTATGTGACAAGTTTCCACTTACCATGATGACTAAAACTATCATAATCGACTTTAAGATCATCTTTGTCTAGGAATTTTTCAGTGCGTGGCGAACAATTGCCTTTCATCGAACGGAAATATTGACTCCAACGTGTTCGACCCGCATCTTTTTTCAGGCGTTTTTCTTTCGCTCTCCTGTAAGAATAATAGAAAAGAATTAAACAAATTGTTCTGAGAACTTTTATTATATCGGGCAAATATTTTATTAAATATATGAGGAAATTTGAAGTTATCGACTGGCCTTCATGTAATCGAGAGAGATTAGCACTTCTGTGTAAACTTTAAAAACTCTAATTATTATCCAGAATATAGACTAGACTAAAGTCCAGACTATAGACTAGACTATAGACTAGACTATAGACTTGACTATAGACTAGACTATAGACTAGACTATATACTAGACTATAGACTAGACTATAGACTAGACTATAGACTAGACTATAGACTAGACTATAGACTAGATTATAGACTAGACTATAGACTAGACTATAGACTAGACTATAGACTAGACTATAGACTAGACTATAGACTAGACTATAGACTAGACTATAGACTAGACTATAGACTAGACTATAGACTAGACTATAGACTAGACTATAGACTAGACTAGACTATAGACTAGACTATAGACTAGACTATAGACTAGACTATAGACTAGACTATAGACTAGACTATAGACTAGACTATAGACTAGACTATAGACTAGACTATAGACTAGACTATAGACTAGACTATAGACTAGACTATAGACTAGACTATAGACTAGACTATAGACTAGACTATAGACTAGACTATAGACTAGACTATAGACTAGACTATAGACTAGACTATAGACTAGACTATAGACTAGACTATAGACTAGACTATAGACTAGACTAGACTATAGACTATAGACTAGACTATAGACTAGACTATAGACTAGACTATAGACTAGACTATAGACTAGACTATAGACTAGACTATAGACTAGACTATAGACTAGACTATAGACTAGACTATAGACTAGATTATAGACTAGATTATAGACTAGACTATAGACTAGACTATAGACTAGACTATAGACTAGACTATAGACTAGACTACAGACTAGACTATAGACTAGACTATAGACTTGACTATTGACTAGACTATAGACTTGACTATAGACTAGACTATAGACTAGACTATAGACTTGACTATAGACTAGACTATAGACTAGACTATAGACTTGACTATAGACTAGACTATAGACTAGACTATAGACTAGACTATAGACTAGACTATAGACTAGACTATAGACTAGACTATAGACTAGACTATAGACTAGACTATAGACTAGACTATAGACTAGACTATAGACTAGACTATAGACTAGACTATAGACTAGACTATAGACTAGACTAGACTATAGACTAGACTATAGACTAGACTATAGACTAGACTATAGACTAGACTATAGACTAGACTATAGACTAGACTAGTAGACTAGACTATAGACTAGACTATAGACTAGACTATAGACTAGACTATAGACTAGACTATAGACTAGACTATAGACTAGACTATAGACTAGACTATAGACTAGACTATAGACTAGACTATAGACTAGACTATAGACTAGACTAGACTAGACTATAGACTATAAGACTAACTATAGACTAGGACCTATAGACTAGACTATAGACTAGACTATAGCACTAGACTATAGACTAGACTATAGACTAGACGATGACTAGACTATAGACTAGACTATAGACTAGACTAATAACTAGACTATAGACGAGACTAGAGACTAGACTATAAGACTAGACTATAGACTAGACTATAGACTAGACTATAGACTAGACTATAGACTAAGACTATAGACTAGACTATAGACTAGACCTATAGTACTAGACTATTAGAACTAAGCTATAAGACTAGAACTATAGACTAGACTATAGACGAGACGATAGACTAGACTATAGACTAGACTAGAGACAAGACTATAGACTAATACTATAGACTAGACTATAGACTATACTATAGACTATACTATAGACTAGTCTGACTACAGATCAGATTATGTGCTTGGCTACAGTCCAGACTGTATCCTATAGTATATAGCAGCCAATAAATTAGACGAAATTTAATTAAAACAACTTACCTATTTTGAAACCAGACTTGTACTACTCTCATATCTAGACCCGTATCCTGTGACAGCTGTTCACGTACATGTCGCGCAGGTTTCGGACTATTATTGTAGGCGGTTTTTAACGTTTCCAATTGTTTAGCAGTGATTGTGGTGCGCGGTCGTTTATTCGGTTGGTCACCATCTAAGGAACCATCCAAATATAAACCTGTAGATTTATAGACCATATAGAATATTAGAAAATAATTACTTTAAATGTTTAACAATTAACCAACCTTTCGCTTTAGCCTCATCATAATCACGTTTACACACAAGTTTTCTATCTTCCATGAGGTAGAATTCATCGCCGGTATTTAGGGTACGCGAACAGATGGCGCATAGGAAACATTGCAGGTGATAGACATTATCTTGAGCCCGTCTCACTACTTGAGTTGGCGGTATACCCATATCACAAGCGGAACATTTAGTTCCGTAACGCCTGTTAGAAGACCCAAACATTGGGAATAGACAAAGGGTGGTTATTATTAATCAATTATGTTTATAAAAAATTTTTAAGATATTAAATATTGAATAATTAATTAAATTGTAGCAGTATTTTGAAATTAGAATTTTTAGGATTGGAAAGTATGTACTTAGTTTGAATCTTTAGGATGCTTTAACTTATCGTGTCTAAGGATTTAATATGAGTAAATTCCTTGCAAAATACTGCCTTTATTCTAATTAGATTCAATGTACCTAAAGAAAAATCTTAATAAAATGTACGGAAATTTACTTACTTAAAAAAATCTTCTTTACAAAATAATTGTCCATTACGGGCAAAACATTTATCATTTAACTGGGCATGACACTCGCTACACTGTAAACATTTCGCATGCCACGTACGTTCCAGCACCTTTAAAATAAATCGATCCAATATCAGTTCATGACAGCCTCCACATTTTGGTATCGTTGCTGTAAATAAATAATGAAGGGAGAGATAGAGAGGAAAAACATGAGTAAAATTGATGAATATAAAGAAAAAGGAGAAACAAATCTTAAAATAAATGTTACAAGGATAACGAAGTAAATACATGTATTTGTTTGTATGTATGTACTATAAGGACGATTTGATAAGTGATTTTGGGTAACAAATAATTCTATAAATTATAAATTGACACTTTTACAAACAAAATACCTATAGATTTCGTAACTTAAAGATTTTTAAAATTTATTTTTATTTCTTAATTCTAGGTAAAATTATCATTCTTAATGAAAACACGATAATGACGTTTATTCATTCTTTTAACCTAATTTTTACTATAAAGGAAGAAAAGGGATATACATACATACATTGTTAATCGACACACGTTTGTTACTTTTGTAAATTTTATGGTTTTGTTATACAAAACTGCTCTTAACAATGACAGTCACACCTTTTATTCCACATATGACACTCCTTCAAAGTGCCATTCTAATGCACAATAGTAACATTGTTTTTACTTATAAGAGCATTATGACAAACATACTCGTTCTATATTTAAATAACATAGGTTAGAAATATTCCTCAAAAAAGCATATTTTTTCACCAAGGACAATAAAATATAAGTTTACATAAAGTAGAAAAAAGTGCCTTTTTATAGGCCTCACCTTCTTGAGATTTTTTTGTGTTTGTTATAATTATTGAGTTTTCCTCTGTTTTGGAAACATCTTAAAGGGAATATTCTTTAGATACGTACATATATTATATGTACATCAAAAGAAAGGTATTTGAAATACTTTTCTTATGTTATGAAAAGTCCTATATATGTATGTTTAATAATGTTGGGGTTTGAGGGATTTTAATCATATTTATAACACAACTTTTGCATAAAACATTTAGCTCCTTACTTTATTACCCAGATTTGGCATATAAAATACCTACAATAAACAACTCAACAACTTTATTAAGTACTAGCTATAACCAGTGTGCTTCGCTACTCTCATCGTAATGGAATTAAATAAATATTATTCAAAATGTATATACATATATGTATCTGCGATATCCCCTTTTATAGATTTTCATACTGATTTATAGGTTCAATATTGAAAATCTATGAAAGTCCCCTTTCAATAAAGACGCTATAAGTATGATTTTATGACTCTAGTCTCAATATTAGAGGAAATTCAAAAAATGCAGTTAAAGAACGATAGTGCCTTTTTTTCTTGAACCAGCATTCAGGGGATGACTCCTACTCATGCAGTGCATTGTGCTGGAACTAGGAAAATCGGTTGTGGGAGGGAGGAAAGAGTTAGTAGTGTTTGTGGACATTTGATTTAACCTTTTCACATCGAAAGTGGCGGGGAATACTTCTGCAGGAAGTTTGTTCCACATACGAACAGTGCGGCTGAAGAATGAATTTTCTCTGTAAAGTGCTGTGCTTTCCACTGGCCAATCGACCACAAATGCTTGTGTTCTTGATGAGAGTCGTGTGCTGCGTAAAAATATATGGCTATCGGGAACGAGTTTTATAATTTCAAATTAACACATTCCATTATAGTAGCGATAGAACAGAGAAATACACCCCACGTTGCGACGGTGCTCCAGTGAATCAATAGAGTTGGATACCCTACTGTCACTGATAAGTACCTTCGAAGCTCCGGCCCAAAAGTACTCAGCAAATACTCCATTTTAAATTTTCATTCGCCCAAGTTCCTGATTGCTTCATTTGATGTTTCTAAGTTCATTATAATAGAAAACTGAAAAAGTATCAGTTGAATAGCAAAAAAGTACCAAAAGGATCCCATTTATATGTTCTCATTTACTCCGGGCCTCTACATGATTATTCTCTGTTCACTATTATAAAATCCTCTTAAAGTACCAGTTAAAAAACGATAAAGTACCAAAAAGTCCCCTTTTATAGGTTTTTGTTTACTCCGGGATCTACATGCTTAATTTCATCATTCTATGTTTAATATTATAGAAAATTCAAAAAGTACCTTTTGAAGACCGAAAGTACCAGTTAAAGAACGAAAAAGTACCAAAAGGTCCCCTTTTATAGGTTCTCATTTACTCCTGGCTCTACATGCTTAATTGTATGTTTCTAGGTTCATTATTATAAAAAATTTAAAACGTAATTATTAAAGAACGAAAAAGTACCAAAAATTCTCCTTTTATAGATTTTCATTAACTCCGGAATCCATATGCTTATTTTCATGTTTCTAGGATCAATATTATAAAAAACACAAAAAGTACCAGATTGAGAAACGAAAAACGACCAAAAAATAGTCCTTTGTACCGGAGTTGCAAGTAGCATTCCCAAAAGTTGCAATATCGTAGTGGGAGCCCATCATTAAGTAATCTTTCACATGTACAAATCAATACATAGGAAACACTGTTTTATGCAAAAAGTTCCAAAAAAATAGGTAAAATTTTCAGCCCATAAACGTCCGAATATCCAAAAAGTACTAAATTCGTATTTTTGTTTTTATACCCTACACCACCATCAGTGGTGATAGAGGGTATATATAAGTTTGTCATTCCGTTTGTAACACAGAGAAATATTCATCTGAGACCCAATGGTCCTTATGAAATTCTGAGTCGATTTAGCTATGTCTGTCTGTCCGTCTGTATAAAATACGCTCACGTTAAAACGAAGCAAAGTAAATCAACCAAATTCATGGAAAATATTCACTATTGCCCTAAGCAGTTTGGTATTGAAAATGAGCAAAATCGGTTCACACCGGGAAAAGTTATGAATCAAAATTTAAAACAACCTCGAAAAAAATAAGCATTTTTTACATATTTTGATGTAATTTTCTCGAAAACTATGCAAGATACTTCCATGAAAATTACCATACATTCGTTTCTGCATAAGAGTTTAATTACTGTTGAAAATTGTAAGAATCGGTCCTCAATTTCATATACCTCCCATACAAAAGTACATATTCCCGGAAAATGAGTTTTTTGTTAATAACTTCGGTCACAATGTCGATATCTTCACAAAATTTTACAAATTAAAATCTTATGTCAACAGAATTGATCCAGAGAAAAACTTTTTGGATCGGTCCATAATTGGACATAGCTCCCATACAAGGTCCCCTTTCGAAAATGACTTAAACGCGCATAACTCATTACTAAATTAAGATATCCACATAAAATTTGGTACAAGTATTGCTCTTATATACAGAAATTTTACTAAGAAAGTTTTTTTTGGATCGGTCCATAATTGATCATAGCTCCCATACAAGGTCCCCTCCCGAAAATCACTTAAACGCGCATTACTAAATTAAGATATCCACATAAAAATTTGGTACAAGTATTGCTTATATGTACAGAAATATTACTGTGAAATTGTTTTTCTATCGGTCCATAATTGATCATAGCTCCATACAAGGTCCCTTTCAGAAAAACACTTAAGGCACATAGAAAAATACTTAAAGGCACATAGCTCATTACCAAATAGTGTTACCCATAAAATATTTGGCATAAATACTATTTTTGTACACATAAATTTTATTTCAAAATTTTTTCACGATCTGTCTATCCTTGGTCATAGCTCACATAAAAGGTTCATTCCCGAAAATCACTTAAACGCACATAACTCATTACCAAATATTGATATCCATACATTTAGCAAAAATATTGCTCTTATATATATAAATTAAACTATAAAATTGTTTTACGATCTGTCCATATTTGGTCATAGCTCTCCAGAAAATCACTTTTCATTACCAAATAATGATATATATACAGAATTTTTAAATTTTGTCTTTATATACATAATTGGTCATAGCTCACATACAAGGTCCTTTTACGAAAATCTTTTAAACGCACATTACTCATTACCAAATAAAGCTATTGATACAAAATTTGGCACAAATATTAGTTTTGTATACAAAAATTATATTTCAAGAATTTTCACGATCGGTTCATAACACCGGTGCGGTCGGTCCCATACAAGGTTCCCTTCAGAAAATCACATAAACATACATTACTTATTACTAAATTACGATATATATACAAAATTTGACTGAAATATAGCTTTTATGTACAGAAATTTTGCTTAAAGAATATTTTACGATCGGTCTATAATTGGTCATATCCCCCATACTAGGTCCTGCCCCTAAAAGCGCTTTAACCGTATTTAACTAGTTATCATTAGCATTATCAATTTGTGTAGAACAAAATTATATATATGTATTTGGAAAATCCTTAAAACTTTCACACACGCATACATGCAAGTTACTAAATATCGCTAAGCGCTATAAAAATACATATAAAGAAAATGCCGTTTGTAATGTTTAATAAATCTTGGAATTGTAATAGATTTAAGCTGTTTAAATCTTGAGATTTTTTCTATTTAAGACGTGAGAAAACTTATTTCTACAAATATTTGATCAATTAGAAAAATATTAATATAAAAGTAGCTGGTGGAGAGTATTTAAGATTCGGCTGAGCCGAATATAGCACTCTAACTTGTTTTCGTTAAGTTATGAAGGAGTCAAAAATATTTTTTGTATGTTCACTAGATTAAAAGATACATGGGGTGCAAAAAATACAGTTTTTAACCGTTTAATCCGAATTTGAAAAAAGTAACAGACACATATTCGCTTATTTTTGAAATGAACGACGATAAGCATAAATCCCGTCTTAGTGGGTCTGTTTGGTGGGAGACCAAATTTCAGCTCTTTTGCTTCAACCGTTTAGGCTGTGCGACAATGAATCAGTCAGTCAGTGAGTCAGTAACGTAAGAATTTGGTATATGTATGTATATAGATTTATGAAGTTGAGGAAGGTCCCGGAATAAAGTAAATTTATGTTTTTAGGAGTTGTTTTCAATAATAATATTGACGCAGTTATAAGGATTTATTAAAAAATTGGTGCATAATTGTGTGTGCCATGCACACACTGTTGTGACGCATAGTACTTAAAATGATCCGAATTCGGTTAAAATTGCGTCTATGGTAAATGGTTCACACTATCGAGAGATGGTAAGAACAAAATGTTGTTCTTTATTGATGTTATAGATATTACTAAAATGTGGTTTCAATAGGACAATGTTACGTTTTTTAGTTATGGATTGACATTATTAGAATATCCATATACCTTCTGTCCTCTACGACCGATATTGTTACAAATATTCATAACTATGTTTCTTATTGCAAATTTTTAGAAAAATAAGTTTTTCTCTGAAACACGGAATCTTTCTAGTTAAAAATTTTTAAAGTCAAAAAATTTACCCAAGGACGTGGCTTATTTCACCTACATTATTTCACCTAGCCCCCATATTAAACTGTATCCCCAAATAGTGCTTTTAAGCTCATAATTATGCTAAATGTTCTAGTATCTCTATAAAAATCAGCAAAACTTTGTTTCATGATCGGGTCTCATTTGTCCCCATACAAGGTGTCCTTATTATTGAATCACTTATAAGCAATAGTATAAAAATACTTCCGAATTAAAATCCAAATTTTGTATCATATTTTTGGTTAAACTCAAAAAAAAGCTTCAATATTATTTACTTTGACACTAGGTATACTAAGGATCACATGCAGCACATAGTTTTCAAACTATAAAATTAAAGTCAAGTCTTTTTTATGTATAAAAACTGCCAATTTATCGTTAGGATAAAAAATAATCAGACATTGTGAAAATGGGGGTTAGACTTAAAAATGTATGTTATATCTGAAATCGATATCTGAAAATGTAATGAAAATTCCGTTCTACGTTCAGTTAACCAATAAATAGCAGGAAGCCATATTTGATCCAACTAGTGGTAGAGGATTTGATCTAAATAAGTAGAAGTAAAGCAACTAGAACACGATTGTGATGTTACAAGGAAACTCCCAGATCTTTGACCCAATAGTTCCATGATAAATTGAGTAAAACCGAAATTAAAAAAAAAAAAAAATATCCAATAACCCCATGGTCTTTATTTCGCATCATCAACTAAATTCATCAAACTTTCAAATCGATTTTAAAAATAACATCGAATATCAACTTTTTTACGAAATAACTAGAACATAACTAGAACTATCGCCGGCAAATCAGCTTCAAATGAAATCAAGTATTCGAAAACATCCCAAGATTTATTAGATGTTTTAAAAAAAAGGTTTAAGTTTCCGTCGCCTTTAATCGAGCAATTAAATTATCTGAATTGTTTTAGTTTTGAATACTTTATAATAAGAGCGATCCTGCTCTTAGTAACGGTATCATTAACACTTTTTATTTAGGTATTCTGTAACAGGCCTGTAAAGATATGATATGTCCTCCATATTCATGTCAATATTGATCTTTTCGTCGATAGCCATACATCGTTTCTTACATTAAAATCACTAAAAGTGATATTCTCAGATAATTTCTTCAAAAGTTTGAAAAAGACGGAACAATCTGAACACATGTAGTGTTCGAGTTAGTGTAGCCCACTTTCAATTAAAAACTCACTAAGCAACTAGGTGGAAGAAACGGGTTTCCATCATATCTGTGATGGATGCAACTACATTATATCCAACCTTGGCGAGTTATATGGGTCTAGAAATTGAGATTTCTCCCGGCTGGTTCTAATAATACATTTATATACATTACAATGACGAGAGGTGTTGTCAAAATTCGATTCTACTTGATTGTTTGCGCATAGTGAAGTACCATGATAACCAACCAACAGATCTGTTGGTCTATTTTATTAGAAATTCGACGACTAGAATCGGTTGAGATTGCAGCAAATGTTTAAATATGATTTAATCATTGATTTAAAGATATTTGAGGAACATTCGATGATTTCCGTCGGTATATTGGCAGTAAATGAGAACTTATTTTTAAGGAATCTATTTGCGTTAACATATCATATTAACTTTCTATCATATTAGCTTTCTAATCAACATTTGTCGGGTCATAAATGAGACAAGTTATATTACCATTTGTAGGATCATAAATGAGACAAGTTAAATTAAACTGGACAACAACTTTTTATCCGACTGTTCGAAGGGATTGAGCTTACTAATTCGGAATTTGACCTGATAAAAAATTTCCCACACACATCAGATTTTCATACATCTTAGCTTAATATTAGAAGCAAAACACCGTTCTCGCTTTATATTGAAGCCAATGGATAGGATTTTGAATTGAAAGATGTCTCACATTGGTATGTATTGAAACCAGCGGTTGACCATGCCAGAAATCTTCTATGTATATCTATATGCAAATGGAATATACAGTAGTCGTGTAAATTCATTCACTATGTATTGAATTTAAGGTCCAGGATAATACCGAGATATTCTGCATTTTTCAATAAAGAAATTTTGCTGTGTTTAATCTCTTAGAATATTGATCTTTGCTGTAGATTTACCCCTAGACCACTTTCAGTATTCCAGTTGGTAAGTAGTAACACCAGATAATTGGTTATCATATCCTGCTAAGATATCTCAAAAACCTGATTGCATAGAGAAAATCAGAGCTCTGATTCGGATACAGTGTAGCTCGATCCCTTAGAGAAGTTTGGATTTTTTTTCCATATTTTGACCTTTCTGTATGTTTATTGAGTGGATTCAAAAAACTTGTTGAAAACAATGAATATCTTTGGAAATTGAGCTAAAGTTCCCAAATGTTCATTACAAATTGCTTATATATTGTTTTAACCGAAAGTTTTAGACTCAGAAATGGCTTTTGATATTTTATTTTTTTTATTTACAGTTTTTTTTAATCCAAAATGCTTTTTAATCCAAAATTTTCACTGATTAAGAAATCAGTTTTTTTTTTAACTTGTTGAATTTAATTAAAAACTCTTCAAAATTGAGGTTTAAATATAAGTTTTTTATTGGAGGCCAAAATTCTTATTGGATTTTCGTATATTTTTTTTTTGTTTTCAAAAAATCTTATTTAAATATTTAAAATTGTTTTAGAGTTATATATAACGTTTTATTTCAAACACTTACACAATAAAAATTCAGGCAATTGACTTAAATTTATAGGCGGTACACGATCATCACATTTATCACTTGACAAAAAGTCACTTTTGAACATCATTAATTTCAAAAGTTCCATGCTGCAACAAACTATCGGTGTTGCAACAAAGAATTTAATCAATTTAAATTCTTATAGGAAATTTTTTTAAAAATAGGCATTAATTTTGTTTTTGTTTATTAAAAAAATCAATTGAATATTTTTATTAAAATGTTGCTGGCATAGTTGTTTTAAAATATATCACAGATTAATGGATCCAAATTATAAAAAATTTAAGGAAAAACATAAATTAAGGATTTTAATTTTTTCTTTTAAATTGTTTCACTTTTTCACTGTGGCACTAATAACTTAAATTCCATATAAATAGTGCTTGCCACCAATTGTTTTGTAGCGCTGCACGTTTAACAATTAATTACGGTTTGGCGTTATACGGTGCGACGGTGACCTTGTCTCGTAGTTTTTAGTTTGTTTTATAAAAAGTTTAAACTTGGTTTAATTTAATTTGAAACTTTGTATGTGTGTGTGTGTAGGTTTATTTTCATTTCCTTAAATTTAGTTTGTTTTAATTTCCGTTTTGATTTTTTTGAAACACATTTGATTTGGTTTTTGCGTGCTTTTGGTTGTTGGATGTATGTGTAGTTATTTTTTTTTTTTCAATTTTTTTTTAACCGCTGTATTTGAAAATTTACTTATATTTAAGTTTAGTTTTTCCGTTGTCAGTTTATAACGGTATCAGTACCACGATGCGAATTCAACTAAATCTAGAGGTGAGAGCAAGTGTTTATCAAAGTATTCGTACCGATAGAGCAAATGAAGTGGTGTGTATAGGAGAGTCGTGAAGTGTGTTAATAAGAGAGTGAGTGAGTGGTAGTAATACCGTTATTTGCTGATAATGAAGGTGTTGGTGGTGGTTAGTATAAACGCTATAGTAGTTGCTATAGTGTGCAGCTTTCTTTGCTATTGTTGTTGTATTGTTGTTTCCATTGCATTTTAAGGGGTGTTATTGTGTTCACTTCATGAATGGTTGGTTGAGCTTTGGCTGGCTGGCTGGTTACTAGTGCGTCTGCGGTTCATATTAGACTACAAATAAAGATAACAAAAGCAACAACAATAGCCCAGCACTGATAACAATATACACAAACACAAAATAACTCAAATATCTTATAGAAAACACAGCCCAACCCTTAAAAATGTTTTTATAAAAATTCCATTTTCAATTTTTTGTTTTTATTTTCCAATTGGAATTTTTATCTGCAAAGTCTGTTGTTCGTTGTGTATTTGTATTTGCTTTGCTTGTCATTTTGCCATTTCCAATTTCCGTTTCCAAGTTTGTGCAGATTTAGCTCTCGTTTGAAGGGGTATTTGTCAAAAAATATGTAACCTAACAGGAAATTATTAAATTTTTTCTAGCAATACATTCTCCATATTGTCTGGATTGGTTATTTTTGTAGCAGTGTGTGTCTGTATTTTAAAATGTTTTTGTATTTGTTTTTTTTCTTTTTTTTTTTCAAGTAGGTTTTTGTTATTTGCAATTTTTTTCGAGGGAGTGGTCTTTTGTAAATAGAAATAATGAAAACAAACAAATAAAAAAATGAAAAAAAAAAAAAAATAACATCTCTATTCTTAGTTTTTCTTTTTGAATTTTTTTGTCTATATATTTTTGTAATAGTAGAGATTTAAAGGTATTCGTTGTTTAGTTTTAAACGAAAATTCACTAGAATGTTTAAAATTTTGTAAATATTTTTTGAATAGAAGTAAAATAATGGAATGATACAAGACTAAAGAAAATTTGCAAATTACAAAAATTTTTCTTACTCGAATTTGGTTAACTAAATCATCACCAACTTAAACCTGCCCTTTAGATCAGACTATATGGACAATGGGTTAGAATATAGACTATACTCTAGACTAGAAAATAAAATAGATCATAAACTACACTATAGGCAAGAGTAA
Source organism: Lucilia sericata (assembly GCF_015586225.1). NCBI lineage: Eukaryota > Metazoa > Arthropoda > Insecta > Diptera > Calliphoridae > Lucilia > Lucilia sericata. The sequence goes on along the minus strand of NW_023994694.1, from coordinate 29,167 downwards.
AGACCAATCTACAATATACACTACACGAGATAATACACTAGACTATAGTATAAACTATAGAGAAGACTATAGACTGGACCATAGACTATACTATAGAGTAGGCTATAGGCAAGACTATAAACTAGACTATTGACCACACTATAGACTAGAGTACAGGCTAACCTTTATACCAGACTATAGAATAATCTATACACTAAACTATATTGTAGACTATAGACTAGACTATAAACTACAATATAGAATACAATATAGAATACAATATAAACTATAATATACACATACTAGAGTATACTATAGACTACACTATAGACTATACAATTTTCTAGACTACAGACTAGACTACTGACCAGACATTATATTAAACTAGACTATAGACTTAACGATGGACTGGGCTATAGCCTAGACTGTACACTAGACTTTGTATTAGACTATTGACTAGGCTATATTTTAAGCTATAAACTACACTATAGAATACACTATATACCAGACTATAGACTAGATTATTGTCTATACTATAGACTAGACTATAGGCTATACAATGAAGTAGATATTAGATTAGAATAGTTTGTAAACTATACAATTGACTAGAATTTAGACTAGACTACAGACTGGAAAACAGAATAGACTACACTATACTATACTATATTCTACTAGACTAGACTATAGACTAGACTATAGACTAGACTATAGACTAAACTATAGACTAAACTATAGACTTGACTATAGACTAGACTATAGACTAGAATATAGACTAGACTATAGACTAGACTATAGACTAGACTATAGACTAGACTATAGACTAGACTATAGACTAGACTGTAGACTAGACTGTAGACTAGACTATAGACGAGACTGTAGACTAGACTGTAGACTAGACCATAGACTAGACTATAGACTAGACTATAGACAAGACTATAGACTAGATTATAGACTAGACTATAGACTAGACTATAGACTAGACTATAGACTATACTATAAACTAGACTATAGACTAGACTATAGACTAGACTATAGACTAGACTATAGGCTAGACTATAGACTAGACAGAAGGCTTGAATATATACTAGTGTATAGATTAGAATATTGGTTATACTATAGACGTGATTATAGACTTGACTAGACTTTTGACTTTATGGAATAAATTCGTAATTTTAAAATTATACCCCCAATAAGTCAAACTATCCTTCCTTTACAACTCTGCCATTATCATCATACATGTTGGGATGTGCGTGTATATATTTTATTAGTGGAAACTGCAGTTTTTCAGCGCTATTTTCTTTAGCTCTGTACAAAACCATAAAAAGTCGTTAGTGTCATTTGTATGTAAATGTACTCTAGAGTGACCTTAAAGCTTAGAAAAATATTTCCGAATAGAATTTTTGTTGGTTTGTTAGTTGCGGATATGTGCGTGTGTTTTTCGCATTATTAAGGTGTGTGTTTTTCTATACAGTTTTTTTTTGTCGCTGTTAAATATTAAGCAGCTGTTGTCTACCGACAAAAATTAAAAAAAAACTTTAAATTCTTTATAACAATTTTGTATTGTTATATGGAGAATAAGAGTGTGTATGAGTATTTTTATGTCGTTCTTACATGAACTGCAAACTATCATTTGATGACTTTATTTTTAAATTTTTTTCTATTATCATTTCATTTTTCATTATTCGAGAAAATAGAGATACTTTAACTATAAAAATATGAGTATGTAGTGTATGTTTACTGTTTTATTCTATTCATTCATATGAGTTTGCTGTTGTTGTATTCATAAATATGCTGCTCTATTTTATGTTTTAACTGTTCTTTTTTTTTCTCATTCTAACTGTTTTTATAGTGAATATTTTGTCTGTAGTTGTGTGAGTTTGTTTGAATTTTCTCTATTTTCCTGAGTTGAGTATGTAGTGCTTTTTTTACGCGTCATCAGTTTTTATTTTGTTTTTGTTGTTTCATTTTCTTTTGTTTTTGGTACTTATTGTTGCTTTTTTTCTGTTTATTTGTTATTATTTTTATTTTGTCCACATTCACAAACTAAAATAAAATACATAAAGTACTTAAGTTTTGTGACATGAATTCCAAAAAATTACAGTTAAATACTTTATTTTAGTACATTTGTGTGTGCACATTAATTCTCACTCACACACACACACATACAAACTTATTTATCTATTTGTGCTTATGAGTTTTTTTTGAAAAGATTAATTCATATTAAAGCTTTAATGGCTGGAAAAGAGAAAGAAGTGTAGAAAATGTTAAGTAAAGTGAAAAATTGCTTAAATTTATTAATTTAATGTATCACCACATAACTGACCTTTAACACTAGCTATTGAGCTGGAATATTTAAAGTGTCTAATTGTTTAATTTCCTCCATTTCCTAATGAGGGTTGGTTAATACTATTGAAGTAATTTTTGTTAAAATTGTTTGCAAAGTTAAGGCACAAGCTTTGCGTGGCTTGTCGTCGCTCTATACAAATAATTACATACATATGCTTGCTGTCGAAGGTTTTCCTTGCTTTCCTTGGTATAATTTGACCTGGGGTAGAACCAGGGAGCCATATAATTTGGCATCACGAGAACCGATAACCCACAGGGCAGAGTTCCTTATATAGTCTTGTCTCGGTTATTAGAGAGGTCTCTAGTCTGCCGGGACTATAAACTGGAATTTCATAACATGAGGTCGAACCAGAGTGCCAGATAATCTGGTACTACGGTTGGTTGAGATTCTTTCGGTATACACGTAGTGGTTGTGGTTTATACCCAAATTCGAGGGGAGAGAATATTGATTAAAGGACTGCTATGTCTGTATTCTCTCTCCGGTGCTGTTGCCATCTGAAAAGAAGTTACTGGGTACTGTAGCAGAGCAACTTATGTTAGACTCCTGAACCCGTTTAGTATCTTTTACTCTTCGTGTAGTTGGGTATAGGTAGTTGGGTAGTTCGTGTAGTTGGGTCATTTCGTAGATCGTTTCATTATGGTCTGAGAATGGAATTAATGTAAATTGGTGAAATTTCGTCTCATTGCTCTACGGGAGCCTAGTAACGAATGTGTATGCCTTTTACTTCATGGTAATTCTCGGTGCTGTTGTTATCTCAACAGAATGCATATTGATGGTTAAGGGACGTCACATAACTTGTTGCAATTATTAGGTTTATTTGACTTTGGACATCCTTTGTCACATTATCTCGACATACAGAGGGACTATGATTTATTGATTAGGTATTTCAGACTACCAAATATGTCCCTAGTGCCTCAGTGGATCATTGGAAAGACTCTACGGCGTCGTTCTTGACAACGTGTATACCTATTAGTACATCACCTGTTGGTGATTTCTGAGATTATGGCTTAATCAGGTGCGTTTGCTGTGGTTTGGAAGATCCCTCTCTTTTGGTTCGTTTGGTACTTCTACGTCTGTAGCCTGCAGGGGTAGCATCAAGCTATTTGTCATTTCCCAACGTAATCACTTGGCAAGAGATTAGATAGCTCGAGTGTTCTTCATTGAATTCACTCGGGGGCTTGGTAGACCGTCCCTGATTTATTGCCTAGATATTTCTGGTATTTCGGACTACCAAATATGTCTCTAGGTGCAAATGCCGAAATAACAGAGACTTGCGATGTGGTTGTGCGACTGAGGGACGAAAAATCTGCCTCTGTCTATTTAAATTTACTAATTTAGTCATTACTTGTAAGCGTTTGTGGTAATTACATGACCCCAATGATATTACCTAGTATTTCAATTCCATACTTTCCAAATATTTTTTAATATCTGAGTAACTAAAGTTTTTAAATACCAAATATTGTGATGATTTTATGATATAAAATATAAAATATTGCTAAGTTTGACTTTATTTAGTAGACTTTGATTTCCATTAAAACCATTAACCACCATTTTGAGGAGATAAATACACAAATGCGCAGACAAAATAATTCTACTGAGGGGGGCCAATACACACAAAACAGACACATACATAAAAGTACTAAAGGCCAAAAAAAAACATGGCGTAACTAAATCTCTTAAAGGACCAACATTTCTATGAAAACATATAAATAAAAAGGATTAAAAAAGAAAAGAAAACGAGGTCGCTGTCATTGCTATGGTCAATAAAAAATTATATACAAAAAGTTAAATAAAAAGTTAAAAAAAGAAACAACTTGAAATGTTCAAGTAAATACTTAAATAATGATTTATGAGAAAAGAAAAACAAGTTAAAAAGAAGACACACACATAAATAAACTGAAATAGGACTTTCTTGTGTCAGAGATTTTACATAAATATTAAATGTTAAAGTTTAAATTAACCCTATTTTTAACAACACAAATACAACAACGTAGGAAAATGTATCTGTATGTGTATATAAACATTTTATTTGAAAGGGTTTTTTCATATCCTCTTTTTATTTTTTTGCTATTTGTTTGTGTAACCATTGTATAAAATGGAATTTTATAACTGTCAATCTTGGGGACCATTTGTGCTTTTAGTGGACATGACTTAAAGCACACAGGCAACAACAACAAATAAAATACATAACTTACTTCCATACAAACGCATTTTTATGTTTTTGTCTGTGTATTTATGGAAATAAACTTTTTGTTCTCGTATGTTAGTAAATGTGTGTATATTACATTTTTACTTCTACCTCCCACTTGTTTTAACTCCCCTACATTTACCACTGTTTATGTTATGCCATTGTATTGTTGTTTTTATTGTATTGGGGGGAATATGACAGTCATGTATTCTCTCTAGACATGTAGTATAAAAAACCCCTACAATTTTACAATCCAACATTATGTACATACGTTGCACAGTAGGGGAATTTCATAAAATAGGACTAAGTACAGATCCATTCATATTCGAAATGGTTGGTTCGATTTTAGTCAATTTTTACAAAGCTATAGAAAAACTGTTGTTAGTTGTTGTTGTTAGCGTCATATTTATACCATGCCACTCGGGAATAATTCCTCATCGAAAGAGCGAATTAATGTACATATTTGTTATAAAGAGAAGGGAACTCGAGGAAGTTAAACCGTTCGACACAATGAGAGCAAAATTGGAATAATAAAATAGTGGATAGGACCACAAAATCATTTGACCTAAAGCAGGGCAAGTAGGCTCCTCATAATGAGCAAGTTTAAGAATACGGTTCGTGTTCTGAATTGTATGAGCGGGTTCATACTAATGTTGGGCAGGCGGAGAGGACAGTTTATCTATTTCTTTGTCACCGCCAGACTATTGCTGAAATTAGATTGAAATATCTTCGGAGCGATGGTTTTTGAGATATAACAACTCTCACGAACACTGGTTAGAAATTGAGTTTCTTAAGAATGTCAATGTGCTTAACGTGAACACCTGTCTTGACGGCCTTATTTCACAGTGGTCTTTTACATCTACTGGGTGACTTGCAACTACTCGCCCCTGAGTGCCTTCAATGAAGAACCCACAGGTGGCAATTCTTTGTACATGGTTCTGCCGGTCCATGCACAAATACCTTGCTCAAGTACTCGAGCTATCTAATCTCTTGCCATAGCAGTCCCGTTGCGGAATGACATATAGCATGAAATCAATCCCAATCCTTGTTGGGAAAAATTAATCACTGGCCTAAAGTCAATAGAAGGGACGACCCTAACATCAGGTGAAATCAATCTTCTGGTATCTTACGCCAGAAGGTGACCACCCTTTCGATGTCATGAAAGACCCATCATCTAATAACCCATTCCAGTTCATTTCTTAAACTCTTAAAGCCTGCGCAATCACACTACTGAGATGACTCTGTTGAGTTAGCAACAGCACCTAGCGACAAATTGACAGACCGAATCATGGACTCCATAATAACTTGACAAGACTTATTTCAGTGGCCATTAGGACCAACTGCTTTGTGCTGAGAATGATTAGGGTAACCTCTAAACACACCCAACTATGAAGGAAAATTGCCGATAAATCAAAGATTAAACATCCGCCACTCAACCGTTCGAAACCATCAATCATACTAATGTATGCAGCGAATCTCCATAACCACAACATCTTCTTCACTCTACCGTTCTTACCATGTCTTCAATCTTCCCACTCCAACCATCTTCTCAACCCTTCCGTCTTTTCCAACACAATCATCTACATCCATCTCTACCATCGGATACATCTAACAGTGAAACATCATTTCAACGCTCAATCTCTGCATTATCAGCTCATCGCTAACATTTTATTCCACATCTTACCCTTTGGTTTGTACCGCTCCTTGGAACGATGACGTAAACCTGTGTTGAAAAGCCATTACTTCACTGTGAATTAAATCCAAACAACTGCCCCTTCCCGGGAATTTGGGTATAAACCACAGCCACTACGTGGATCCCTAAGGAACCTCAACCAACTGACCAGCCGTGACAAAGTCCTGCGGGTAACTGGCCACTCGTAGTACCAGATTATCTGGCGCTCTGGTTCGACCCCATGGTAAATCATTCCAAGGAAGGGCCGAGGAAACATATGATCATCGCAAGTTTATAGTCCCGGTAGACTAGAGGTATTGGTAGTACCTTTATATATTGGGATTGCAATACACCTAGATGGAATATATCAACGAGGAAACATGCCCGGGCCGGTGAGTTTCTGAAGATCAGCCATAGTGGCCTTTGTTTTTTATGTTTTTTTTTCGTTTTTTATTATTATTGGGGTCTGATGGGACATTTGGGGTGCTCTTTGTTATCGATAATTTAAACAGTACGAATTTGCAATAAGTACTAATTTATTTCTCATTTTTTTTTCGAAATTACCCCATTGTGCGTTGGTTCATACACACTTTGTATGACTGTCTTACATTCAATGCTGCATTTGCACATTTCAAACCTTGTTACGTAGTTTTTGTTTTTTTATTTTTTTTGACATACAATTCAAACTCGTACTTTGTATTGTAGTATTGTTTGAAATTGTAGAGTTGCCAAACTGATTACCAAAGTGCTTACTATGATGAGAAAGCAGAACTGAAACTTACATTGAGAAATTGACCATGAGTTGGCTATGAGTTCCACTCTATATATTAAAACCAATTCTACCACCTATTGGTGGTAATATTTGTGATTCGTGGACTAAGTAAACAATTTAATCACTGAAATCTGAGGCGAATTGTCTACCTAATAAAGTTGCGTATAACAGGCCAGAATGTTTTGTACCCATCATTGCTGTTGGTAATCACCTAATAAGTGGTGAGGTAAGGTATTTCGTTTTTTAGTTAACTTGGCAACATTGTATATATGAGCATCTCTAAAAAATTTACATTTCTAGATAAATATTTTCCCCCCTTTTTGCAGAGACTTTTTCTATAGCATTTTTCTGTAAAAAAGTATCTCCTTTTAGAGAACTTTTCTATTATTGAAACTGTTTATTTTGCAGAGACTTTTTCTATAGAAAAAGTGTTTCCTTTACAGCGACTTTTTTCGTATTTCCTCAAAAAACGATTTTAAATAGAAAATTGTTTTTCTAAAGAGATTTTTTTGTATATATAATGAGACTATTTCATATAGAAGAAGTGCCTTTTTCTGAGACTTTTTGTATGGAAAAGATGTCAACTTTAAAGAGATTTTATCTCATTGTAATATATATGGGAATTGCTTGTATACTGTAAGTTAGTAAGAGTGTACATTAAGGTGGTCCCAAAATAGAAGGTGACGATGTTCTCACCGGAAATAAAAAGTTAGTTCATTCTAAGTTATCATTTCTCAATTTTTTGTTCTAACATTAATATTTGGTATTCTGGATCAAAAATAATATCATTTGAAAGGTATTCGAAATTTCATAAGCTTTTCACTGATATATACATATATTATACAACGCTTTGTGATTTTATTGAATTTTATTTTTGAAAATTTATGATACGCCATTGAAAGCATCTCTCAAAGATCTTTCACATGATATCAAAATTTCATATCATTCCCTTGCGTGAAATATGAAAAAAGTCTTAAAAAGGACCTTTTAATCCTTTGACCCTGATCACCAAATATTGATTCCAGGACAAACATTTTGAGAAATTATATCTTATAATCAACCAAGGGGTCACCTTAACGTACATATTGTATGTCGATGTTGTATTTTTTTTATATCATAAAACGACAACAAAATTGTGTTGTCGTCTGCGTATATATCAAACCAAAAGCATTTTCCTAACAACCCCTGGTTAAACAGCGGGGAGGCCATAACAAAACAGATCCGCCTTTTAATAGTGCCTTTTTTTGTATTTTGGTTGTTTCCCCAATATGAACACATCCATATACATTCTTACTTACAAACAGAAACAACAAAACGTATATAAATACTCCAACAATCATATAAAGGAACAAGTACATTTAGTACTCATCATACATGTGTACATACAGCCGTACACAACCTTCAGAAGGGTCTGATGAATATAAAAATGCAAACAGTTCAGTTCGGTTAAGTTTATCATCATTCATTCCACATATTCATACAAAAAGAATAAAGTGAAGAGACCGTAATGTTTGTTGTTCTTGCTATAATTCTCTATTTTTTGCGTATTTTTATTTCAATCCTGTATGTATGTATATTCCTGGTGTATTCTACACTTTATACTTTTGACTGTTTTATGAAGACTAATGGCTTCCACTTGTACATCTTCTTATGGGTTTCCTTCTTTTTGGTTTCATTTTTTGTTGCTGTTGGTTGTTGTTATGCTCAGTGTGTTAACAAACAAAATCCTCTTCAACAATAATGGCAGAAAGTTCTTCTCTTTTATTGTGTATATTATTTTCCATTTTCTTTTTTTTTTCAAAACTTTTTTTGCTCTAGCATTTTTTTGTGATTTTATTTTTGGCAACCAACAAAACATTATTTCATATACCGTTTGATTTGTTAAAACTTCTTTCAAGTTGTTGTTTTTGCCAATTTTTTTCCTTTTAAAAATTTGCAGTTAAAATTTGTTTGTTTGAATTGAAGAGGGATACAAACGAATGAAATTTTGTTGGCTCAGGTGAAGTTAAAAGTTTTGTTTATATACATACATAGTTTTTTTCTTAACAAATATACATATTTTTGTTTGTTTTATTTTCTTTTTGTATTTTTAAAATGTTTTTCCCTTTATTTGTATTATATTTGTGCATTTTTGATTAAAGAGAGTTTAATATTTCTTTTATAGACAGACAACTTGGCGTATGAGCAATATTTATGTTTTTTTTTTCTAATGTGTATTTGTATAAGTTTATTAAGTGAATTTAAATAAATAATAAAATTTGATACAATTTTAGGAATATTTGAGTATATTTTTTAAATCGAATACCCTTTCCTATAATAAGAACTCATTTAAAGAGATTTTCCCAACATCCAGTGCATGCATAATAGAGACTTTTTCCTATAGAGCGTGTTTTTAAGACTCTTTTATGAATAGAAAAAAAAGTTAAAACAGAAGAGACTTTTTGTATATAAAAAGTTCTCTTTTAAAAGGGATTTTTCGTATAAAAATTAGCTCTCTTTTAAACAAATTTTTCGTATAGAAAAGTATAACTTTTAAAGAGACATTTTGGTATAGAAAAACTGTCTCTTTTAAAGAGACATTTTCGTATAGAAAAACTGTCTCTTTTAAAGAGACTTTTTCGTATAGAAAAACTGTCTCTTTTAAAGAGACTGTTTCGTATAGAAAAACTGTGTCTTTTAAAGAGACTTTTTCGTATGGAAAAACTGTGTCTTTTAAAGACTTTTTCGTATAGAAAACTGTCTCTTTTAAATAGACTTTTTCGTATAGAAAATTGTCTCTTTTAAAGAGACTTTTTCGTATAGAAAAACTGTCTCTTTTATAGAGACTTTTTCATATAGAGAAACTGTATCTTTTAAAGAGACTTTTTCGTATAGAAAAACTGTGTCTTTTAAAGAGACTTTTTCATATAGAAAACTTTTTCGTGTAGAAAATTGTCTCTTTGAAAAAGACTTTTTCGTATAGAAAGACTGTCTCTTTTATAGAGACTTTTTCGTATAGAAAAACTTTCTCTTTTAAAGAGACTTTTTCGTATAGAAAGACTGTCTCTTTTAAAGTTACTTTAAAAAAGTACACTTTTTGTATAGAAAAACTATCTTTTTTAAAGAGACTTTTTAGTATAGAAAAACTGTCTCTTTTAAAGTGACTTTTTTGTATAGAAAAACTGTGTCTTTTAAAGAAACTTTTTCGTATAAAAAAACTGTCTCTTTTAAAGAAAAACTGTCTCTTTTAAAGAGACTTTTTCGTATAGAAAACTGTGTCTTTTAAAGAGACTTTTTCGTATAGAAAACTGTCTCTTTTAAATAGACTTTTTCGTATAGAAAATTGTCTCTTTTTAAGAGACTTTTTCGTATAGAAAAACTGTCTCTTTTATAGAGACTTTTTCATATAGAGAAACTGTATCTTTTAAAGAGACTTTTTCGTATAGAAAGACTGTCTCTTTTAAATATACTTTTAAAGAGACTTTTTGTGTAGGAAAAGTGTCTCTTTAAAGGCGTCTTTTTCGTATAGAAAAGTTTCTTTTTTAAGGATACTTTTTCCTACAGGAAAAGTGTTTTTTTCGAATAAAAAACGTTTCTCTTTTTCTAAAGAACATGTGTATTTTTAAAAGAAAATTTTAGTATTGAAGAAGTATCGAAAAATGTCTCTTTAAAGGAGAAAAATATCGTATAGAAAAAGTTGGAGATTTTCAAAAAGAAAAATTATCTTTTTATTTCGTACAGAATAGGTTTATCGTATAAAGGAACTTCTTCTAAAAAAACTTTTTCTGTCCATCCAAGACGTGAGAGATTTTTTAATGGAAAAAGCCTTTTTTTGTATAGAACAAGTGTATCATATAAATGCTCTTCTTCCAAAAAGAACGAGTCTACTTTAAAGTGTTTTTTTTTTGGTAAGAAAAATTAGTTCATTTTAAGTTTTATTTTTCAAAAAAAAAATCGCCATTTCAGAGATTTTTTCTATGAAGAAAAAAAAACGTTAGAAAACGTTTCTTCGTTTCCTTGAAATAAAACCTTTTAAATTTTGTTTATTTCTTTTTTTTTGTTTTCCACATTTGTAATTGCTCCACTCTTCAGTCACTGCTGTTCCAATGACTTTTAATTTAAAACAATTAATTAATGACTTTACAAAAAACTCTTCACAATCATTTGCCATTTTGTCTAGAATTTCATGTTAAAATTATTTTAAATTAGTTGCAAAATTTTCCAACAATTGTTTAAATGACCTTCTTGAACTGTTTACTATCTATAAAGTTATCTTATTACAATTACTTAAACAAAAAAACTAGTTAACTGATTTATATTTAAACACTTTTTAAATAAAATTTTCAATTACAAATGATAATTATCAATTTAGATCAGCGTTGTGCTATGACGTTAGTAAATACGTTAAATTGGGCAATGATTTCATGGAATGATTAGAAGAAAATATTTGTACGATATTTTATTAGTCATACTGTAGAGAGTGTTATTTTTAATATTTTGAATTTTTCCCTTCAGAGTTGGTTCTGAGGAAGCAATAGACTAGACTATAGACTAGACTAGACTATAGACTAGACTAGACTATAGACTAGACTAGACTATAGACTAGACTATAAACTAGACTATAGACTAGACTATAGACTACTATAGACTAGACAATAGACTAGACTATAGACTATAGACTATTAGACTAGACTAACTAGACTAGACTAACTATAGACTAGACTATAACTAGACTATAGACTAGACTATAGACTAGACTATAGACTAGACTAGACTAGACTATAGACTAGACTATAGACTAGACTATAGACTAGACTATAGACTAGACTATAGACTAGACTATAGACTAGACTATAGACTAGACTATAGACTAGACTATAGACTAGACTATAGACTAGACTATAGACTAGACTATAGACTAGACTATAGACTAGACTATAGACTAGACTATAGACTAGACTATAGACTAGACTATAGACTAGACTATAGACTAGACTATAGACTAGACTATAGACTAGACTATAGACTAGACTATAGAATAGACTATATACTAGACTATAGACTAGACTATAGACTAGACTATAGACTAGACTATAGACTAGACTATAGACTAGACTATAGACTAGACTAGCTAGACTAGACTATAGACTAGACTATAGACTAGACTATAGACTAGACTATAGACTAGACTATAGACTAGACTATAGACTAGACTATAGACTAGACTATAGACTAGACTATAGACTAGACTATAGACTAGACTATAGACTAGACTATAGACTAGACTATAGACTAGACTATAGACTAGACTATAGACTAGACTATAGACTAGACTATAGACTAGACTATAGACTAGACTATAGACTAGACTATAGACTAGACTATAGACTAGACTAGACTAGACTAGACTATAGACTAGACTATAGACTAGACTATAGACTAGACTATAGACTAGACTATAGACTAGACTATAGACTAGACTATAGACTAGACTATAGACTAGACTATAGACTAGACTATAGACTAGACTATAGACTAGACTATAGACTAGACTATAGACTAGACTATAGACTAGACTATAGACTAGACTATAGACTAGACTATAGACTATACTAGACTAGACTAGACTAGACTATAGACTAGACTATAGACTAGACTATAGACTAGACTAGACTAGACTATAGACTAGACTATAGACTAGACTATAGACTAGACTATAGACTAGACTATAGACTAGACTATAGACTAGACTATAGACTAGACTATAGACTAGACTATAGACTAGACTATAGACTAGACTATAGACTAGACTATAGACTAGACTATAGACTAGACTATAGACTAGACTATAGACTAGACTATAGACTAGACTAGACTAGACTAGACTATAGACTAGACTATAGACTAGACTATAGACTAGACTATAGACTAGACTATAGACTAGACTATAGACTAGACTATAGACTAGACTATAGACTAGACTATAGACTAGACTATAGACTAGACTATAGACTAGACTATAGACTAGACTATAGACTAGACTATAGACTAGACTATAGACTAGACTATAGACTAGACTATAGACTAGACTATAGACTAGACTATAGACTAGACTATAGACTAGACTATAGACTAGACTATAGACTAGACTATAGACTAGACTATAGACTAGACTATAGACTAGACTATAGACTAGACTATAGACTAGACTATAGACTAGACTATAGACTAGACTATAGACTAGACTATAGACTAGACTATAGACTAGACTATAGACTAGACTATAGACTAGACTATAGACTAGACTATAGACTAGACTATAGACTAGACTATAGACTAGACTATAGACTAGACTATAGACTAGACTATAGACTAGACTATAGACTAGACTATAGACTAGACTATAGACTAGACTATAGACTAGACTATAGACTAGACTAGACTAGATATAGACTAGACTATAGACTAGACTATAGACTAGAGTATAGACTAGACTATAGACTAGAGTATAGACTAGACTATAGACTAGACTAGACTAGACTATACTAGAGTATAGACTAGACTATAGACTAGAGTATAGACTAGACTATAGACTAGACTATAGACTAGACTATAGACTATACTATAGACTAGACTATAGACTAGACTATAGACTAGACTATAGACTAGACTATAGACTAGACTATAGACTAGACTATAGACTAGACTATAGACTAGACTATAGACTAGACTATAGACTAGACTATAGACTAGACTATAGACTAGACTATAGACTAGACTATAGACTAGACTATAGACTAGACTATAGACTAGACTAGACTATAGACTAGACTATAGACTAGACTATAGACTAGACTATGGACTAGACTATAGACTAGACTAGACTATAGACTAGACTAGACTATAGACTAGACTAGACTATAGACTAGACTAGACTATAGACTAGACTATAGACTAGACTATAGACTAGACTATAGACTAGACTATAGACTAGACTATAGACTAGACTATAGACTAGACTATAGACTAGACTATAGACTAGACTATAGACTAGACTATAGACTAGACTATAGACTAGACTATAGACTAGACTATAGACTAGACTATAGACTAGACTATAGACTAGACTATAGACTAGACTAGACTAGACTAGACTATAGACTAGACTATAGACTAGACTATAGACTAGACTATAGACTAGACTATAGACTAGACTATAGACTAGACTAGACTATAGACTAGACTATAGACTAGACTATAGACTAGACTATAGACTAGACTATAGACTAGACTATAGACTAGACTAGACTATAGATTAGACTAGACTATAGACTAGACTAGACTATAGACTAGACTATAGACTAGACTATAGACTAGACTATAGACTAGACTATAGACTAGACTATAGACTAGACTATAGACTAGACTATAGACTAGACTATAGACTAGACTATAGACTAGACTATAGACTAGACTATAGACTAGACTATAGACTAGACTATAGACTAGACTATAGACTAGACTATAGACTAGACTATAGACTAGACTAGACTAGACTATAGACTAGACTAGACTATAGACTAGACTATAGACTAGACTAGACTATAGACTAGACTAGACTATAGACTAGACTAGACTATAGACTAGACTAGACTATAGACTAGACTATAGACTAGACTATAGACTAGACTAGACTAGACTATAGACTAGACTATAGACTAGACTATAGACTAGACTATAGACTAGACTATAGACTAGACTATAGACTAGACTATAGACTAGACTATAGACTAGACTATAGACTAGACTATAGACTAGACTATAGACTAGACTATAGACTAGACTATAGACTAGACTATAGACTAGACTATAGACTAGACTATAGACTAGACTATAGACTAGACTATAGACTAGACTAGATAGACTAGATATACTATAGACTATACTATAGACTAGACTATAGACTGGACTATAGACTAGACTATAGACTAGACTAGATGTTGTGAAGAGCTGAGAGTTCTAAATCCTCCGATTATTCGAATTATTCTCTAAGTAATCAAAACATCACTAGTTCCAAGGTAGGTGTTCTAAAATATGTTCTAGAATAAATTTTAGTATTCAATAAAATAAGTACTGCAAGAGCACTTATGTTAGATATAAATACATTTTATACATTTTTCTTTTATTTATTATTGAATAGAAATGAAATGTCAAAATAACTTTATGACTCATGACAGACAGATAGCACCATATAGACTTTTAATGTGTTGAGGCGTTTTATATCAATTGTTTTAAACAAACATCGATGACATTACAACATTTCAAGTGTGAAGGAGGTTATAAAACCACAAATGGAAAGGGAGACACATACATATGTATGTTTGTATAAAACTCTGATACATGGAATGAGTACGAGTAAGTAAGTACACATTATTCTTATTTGAAGTGTAACAAATTTAACTGACCATATTGTATATTAGTGTCCACGTAATCAAACCACGCGACAAAAGTAATAATTTAAATGTTACAGAAACAATAAAAGTCCTGAAAAAAGGGTAGAATTCTCAAACAGTTGTAGGAAGGTGAATAAAAGTTTGCTTAAAATAAAAAAGCCATAGCATTAAGAAGAAAAAATAACAAATTATTTTAAAACTTGTTGCTTAATAGCTAAACTTTGCTATTTTTTATTTAAAGAAAAATTTTCTGAAAAAAAAAAACATTGTCCTATTTTAATATACTATTAATTTCTAAACAACAATTCCAAATAGATAAAAACTAAACAAAGTTAAAACACTCAAAATTATGCAATTTATTGGTCAAATTATGGCTAAAAACTTTTACTCTATTATTAACCAAATGTCAAATTTACTTCTCCCTCTAATTAGAATGGGCAGACAACAGTTTGTATTCATTCATACGCTCTATTACAAGTACTCTCATAATAACAGGCAAATTGTCCATTTAAGGAGTCACATTAAAAAAAGCCTTAAAACATTTGGCTTTTGTTTTGTTGTTATTTCTATTTCTTACCATAATGGCCTTAATGGCTAAAAGTTTTTTTGTTGTTGTCTTTTTTTACAAAACAGCCTCTAATTAGGTAATACCCGCCAGATAAAGTCTACTGTATAAAATTTTATCTATGTATGTATGCATGTTCATACGTACATGAAAAACAAACAGATATTTAAATGAATAACAACACAATTAAAAAAAAATCGGGCCTATCAGAAATCCCGCATTGTTACAGAGTAACGAACAGATTCACATCAATATCAACTTCGGAGGACATAACTAACTAACTAACTAACTAACTAACTAACTAACTAACTAACTAACTACTAACTAACTAACTAACTAACTAACTAACTAACTAACTAACTAACTAACTAACTAACTAACTAACTAACTAACTAACTAACTAACTAACTAACTAACTACTAACACTAACTAACTAACTAACTAACTAACTAACTAACTAACCAACTAACTACTAACTAACTAACTAACTAACTAACTAACTAACTAACTAACTAACTAACTAACTAACTAACTAACTAACTAACTAACTAACTACTAACTAACTAACTAACTAACTAACTAACTAACTAACTAACTAACTAACTAACTAACTAACTAACTAACTAACTAACTAACTAACTAACTACTAACTAACTAACTAACTAACTAACTAACTAACTAACTAACTAACTAACTAACTAACTAACTAACTAACTAACTACTAACTAACTAACTAACTACTAACTAACTAACTAACTACAACTACTAACTAACTAACTAACTAACTAACTACTAAAAACTACTACTAACTAACTAACTAACTACTACTAACTAACTAACTACTAACTAACTAACTAACTAACTAACTAACTAACTAACTAACTAACTACTAACTACCTAACTAACTAACTAACTAACTACTAACTAACTAACTAACTAACTAACTAACTACTAACTACTACTAACTAACTAACTACTAACTAACTACTAACTAACTAACTAACTAACTACTACTACTAACTAACTAACTAACTAACTAACTAACTAACTAACTAACTAACTAACTACTAACTAACTACTAACTAACTAACTAAACTACTAACTACTAACTAACTAACTAACTAACTAACTAACTAACTAACTACTAACTAACTAACTAACTACTAACTAACTAACTAACTACTAACTAACTATAACTAACTAACTAACTAACTAACTAAACTAACTAACTAACTAACTAACTAACTAACTAACTAACTAACTAACTAACTAACTAACTACTAACTAACTAACTAACTAACTACTAACTAACTAACTAACTAACTAACTAACTAACTACTAACTAACTAACTAACTAACTAACTAACTAACTAACTACTAACTAACTAACTAACTAACTAACTATACTAACTAACTAAACTAACTACTAAACTAACTAACTAACTAACTAACTAACTAACTAACTAACTACTAACTAACTAACTAACTAACTAACTAACTAACTAACTTAACTAACTAACTAACTAACTAACTACTAACTAACTAACTAACTAACTACTAAAACTAACTAACTAACTAACTAACTAACACTAACTAACTAACTAACTAACTAACTACTAACTAACTAACTACGAACTACTAACTAACTAACTACTACTAACTAACTAACAACTAACCTAACTAACTAACTACTAACTAACTAACTAACTACTAACTAACTAACTAACTAACTAACTAACTAACTAACTAACTAACTAACTAACTAACTAACTAACTAACTACTAACTAAACTAACTAACTAACTAACTAACTAACTAACTACTAACTAACTAACTAACTAACTACTAACTAACTAACTAACTAACTAACTAACTACTAACTAACTAACTACTAACTAACTAACTAACTAACTAACTACTAACTAACTAACTAACTAACTAACTCACTAACTAACTAACTAACTAACTAACTAACTAACTAACTAACTACCTAATAACTAACTAACTAACTAACTACTAACTAACTAACTAACTAACTAACTAACACTAACTACTAACTAACTAACTAACTAACTAACTAACTACCTACTAACTAACTAACTAACTAACTAACGAACTAACTAACTAACTAACTAACTACTAACTAACTAACTAACTAACTACTAACTAACTAACTAACTAACTAACTACACTACTAACTACTAACTAACTAACTAACTAACTAACTAACTAACTAACCTAACTAACTACTAACTCTAACTAACTAACTAACTAACTAACTACTAACTAACTACTAACTAACTAACTAATACTAACTAACTAACTAACTAACTAACTATACAACTAACTAAACTAACTAACTAACTAACTAACTAACTAACTAACTAACTAACTAACTAACTAACTAACTAACTACTAACTAACTAACTAACCACTAACTAACTAACTAACTAACTAACTAACTAACTAACTAACTAACTAACGAACTACTAACTAACTAACTAAACAACTAACTAACTAACTAACTAACTAACAACTAACTAACTAACTAACTACTAACTAACTAACCTAACTACACTAAACTAACTAACTAACTAACTAACTAAAAACTAACTAACTAACTAACTAACTAAAAATTAACTAACTGACTAACTGACTAACTGACTAACTGACTAACTGACTACTAACTAACTTCAAGCGTTACCCAGCAGTTCGACGGGACAGTCCCGAACTGACCACTTAACCTACCACTTGTGGTGGCCCTAGCCACCTGGCTACCCAGAGGACCGACCATTTTAACCATGGGCTTGTCCTACGAGGAAGTCAATCGTCACTCTACAACCCCTACAAAGAGACAGTAAAGAGACGATTGCCTCCGCTCTCCGCTTACAAAGGGGACACTAAAGTGACGATTGTCTTCGGACAGAGACGAGAAATTAAGAACGAAAACAAAAAAAATGTAAGTTTCTATCTAAAAAATAAAAAACACATGAGTTCAAAACGAAATATAATTGTATAAGTTCAAATACAAAATAACAAAAAAACAATAAACAATATTTATCGTAAAAAGTTCAAAACTCTTTTGTTCTATAAAAAAAAATTTTAAAGAAAAAAACTTTTCTTTTTGTACAAAAAAAAAGTTTTTTTTATAATTTTTTAACAAAAAGTTAATACATGTATATGTATATACAGTGAATATTTTCAACAACTCAACATCAACACAATTAATTCGTATATTCATTTTAGCAAACAAGAAGGCAAAATAAAAATGATTTTACCACATAATACATATGTTGGCAAAATTTTCTAATATTTAACATGAAATTTTTTCAATAAGTGTAGAATTAAGCTTCAAGAGTAAAATATTTTCTAAATGTTCTGCAGTCAAGTTTCGACGGTTTTCGTCATTATAATGGGTAATGCACCTGAATGCCCTTTCTACCGAAACTTGCATTGCTGGTACAGCCAAAGCTACTTCTGCTATCTTGGATATTACATCGTTTTTAAAACTCTTTGATTTCCAAAATGTCAAAATATTAGTATTAAAAGGCAGTTTTTCTTCATATTGCAAATTTTCTAGGCTTTCTTGGATGGAACTGCAATTATTTCGCCTTGAGAAACTCAGAGCAGTTTTTATTTCTAATTTTCTATAACGATCCTCTATATTTTCATTTGGTGACGACACATTTGCTTCAAAAACTGCCTTCTTCAAGAATTTTTTCTTTGATTTCCCCACTTAGTTTTAATTGTATTATAAATTGTTAGTAGATGAGACTACGAAATAAAAATTGGTTGAATTTGTTGAGCTTTGCTCAATTATCTACTTTTTATTCCTTAGTCTTCTTTTGATCCTCACTAATGTAGTTGGAACCCTTGAAACAAAATCGTTGGTCCATATATATAGCAGCTATAAAGGGCCTTATTATCAACTAACACCTCTTTTCGTTTTTTTACAGCATTCAACAATAATTTTGCAATATAGTTTGAGTTTGACATATCTTCTAATTCAGTTTCACACAAAAGCCATTCTCTGTAAAAATCACCCATTACGAGTTCCTTATATTGTAACAAGGTAGTCCGCATCGGCAATTGGCTTGAAACTTTCTTTAAATGTCATAGCAAAATTCCAGTCGACCTCTACTGTAAAGTTGTTGTCGGATTCAATCCAAATTTTAGTTGCTATTAATGATTTTACCATTTCAAAAGTAGAACTCCATCTTGTCGTATTATCTAATACGGGCAGTGGGCTAGCTTTTAATTCCCGCATTTTTTTTTTTAATAAGTTTAACTTTTTCTCGACAACTGTTTATGTTGTCTTTTAATTGCTTTAAAACATCCCAAGCTGCCAATTGCAATGTATGTGCTGCACAATGTACAACCGACAATGTCTCCGAAATACTTGTTGTCACATTGTCGAATACCTCGTCACTAAAATTTTCTTCGTTTTCAATATCATATTCCGAATATTCTTGCAATAGCTTTGATGTTTTAATAACATTGGCTCCATTATCAGTGGTAACAGAGTAGACCTGGCTTATATTTATGCCGTATTTTTCCAGAATGTCTAAAACTTGCTGTTTTAAAAACTGTGGCGTGATGTCGTTCTTTTAGTTCGACCATTCCTACTGTATAAACTATAACTTCAAAATTTTGGTTAATGAATTGAATATTAACGCCCATTATGCTCCTCTCCATTCTACTAGCTATGTCCAGTTTCAAACAAATGTATTTCTTACTACAGCAGCGCATATTTCTAGGCGTACCAAATTTGCCATTTCATTTATGCATACTCCAATTGGTTTTGAGTTAAATTTTATACCAAAGGTATCTGTCCACGGTTGCAACAAATTTTGAAATGCCTCGTTATTAAATTGCTAAAGGGCATATTCATTTCTGTAATACTTTTGACAATACATTTCATAAATTCTTCCTTGTCCATTCTTAACTTAACACTTTGGATTTTTCTTTTTTTTTGCTGTAGGTGACAAATTATCTTCTTCAGGTGAAATGGCTTGTTATGTATATTGTTATATTGCCGTTTTATATTACCCATATGAGCTTTCAATATTTTAGAGCATAACAAACATTTTCCCATACCACTATTATCTAACTCCACATATGATTCCATATTGTATAATTTGAAACGGACCCATTTTGCTTTCAGTATAATTTTTATATACAGTGGACGTCCACTAGTACGAATTATATAGTGTCAGGCCCTTTCGTAATACCGAAAAATTTCGTATTATTGAACACACATTTTGTATGTTTAAATTCAAATAATACACATAAACTATTGGATTTTATTTATTTTTGTTTTATTTTTCATGAAAACTTACATAACGGAACAAAAATATAATAAATGTGTATTATTTTAAAATAAATTTCTTGTACATAAACAGGCATAAAAGGGACATATTTACGTATATGAATTGTTAATTTTGAAAGTATCGTGAGTCCAATAGTTGAAATGAGATATATGTAGAAGCTTTTAAATTTTAATGTTTTTAAAAAGATGTGTACCACAATTTGCAATTTACATATGTGTTCTAAAATGTATTAAAATCTTCAGATTACATAAAACTTTTATTAGAAACTTGAGTGGAATATACCACAATTCTCTAATTTATAATTTTCTCTTAAAAATTAGAATAGTTTAACAGTTCATACATACATATGTATATAAATATCATTTTACTTATTAAAAAATCCATCATTTATTGTTCTCAGCAGAGTTATTGTCGGGAACTAATAAAATACTTTCCTCATTGGCGTTATCAATCCAATTTAATTTCTTCTTCTCCAATAAATAAATTAATAACACTAAATAATTGTTGATTTGTAAATATACATGCAGTAAATTGTGTGTATAGGATTTTTAAAAATACAAAACACTTGTAATAAATACAAAAAAACTTCAAAATTACTGAGCTTAAGGAATGATACCGAAATAATAAAATAAAAACATAATAAAAACTTCATTCATACGTAAATAAACCAAAATTTCCATAAAAATGCGTTATTCGTACTATCGAACAGAAAAAAATTTTGACTTTATTCGTACTATAGAGTAGACAATGCAACAATTTGCCTTTCGTATTATTGGATATTCGTAATAAAGAGTATACGTACTATTGGACGTCCACTGTACAATTAAATATCTTTTAAATAGGAAAAAATTATTTGAATTAAATTTCGAAGTACAAAAAGGAAACGTTTTTTTATTTTTATTTTTCTCTAGAAAAAATTTTTTAAGAACTTTATTGTTTCTGAACTTCATGGATATTTATTTTGAATTTATATTTTTTATTTTTTTTATTCTACATTCAAATTTTATTTTTAAAACCTTGTTGATAAAAAATTTAGTTACAAACCAAAAAAAAAAAAAACGTTTCCGGTCCTTGCTTTCGAAAGTACAAAAAAAAAAAAAAAAAACAACTTTTAAGAGTATAATCTCTAGGTTACTTGATGACAGTAAAAAGACGACTGTCTTCGCTCCCGCTTATATTAGTGGAAATTACTGTCTTTTTCGTATGCATTGACTCTTGTCGAACTGCTGGGTAATTAAGTTTTCATTAAGTTTTGAGTATACTGATCATAAGTGTCAAAATGTGAGCGCTGTATGATAATTCACTTCACAATTTTATCGGCCAGATTAAGATACATTTTATATAGAAAGAAGGATCCAATTCCTTTACATAATACTCTCCAAAAAATTTGTTTTTATTGTATTGTTTTAGTTGTTAAAAACAATATTCCATAGTGTATACTTTGTTAAACAGTAACAAAGTGTTGGCGCGTGCTCAATTAAGTCAACGCCATAAAAAATTATATAGAAAAAAAAACTATTACAAATACACATTCATATACAATTTGTATATGTGTAGCAACAAAAAAAAAAATAATGTGAACAATATAATCATAAAAACGAAATAATAGCAACAGTATGAAAATTCATATAAAAACTCAACTGAATATCCTTTTAGTTGTATTTAAAATTACACACTCAGACACATATAGTTGAAAACTAAATGAACAAAAAATATGAACAACTGAGTCCTTTAATGGAGATGTGTGTTTGTTCGTATAAACGATACAACGTCACGCGATGTGTTCCAATAAAAAAAAAATATATGTATGAATAGAACTAAAAACTGATAATCGTTTATTTAAACAGAGCTGTACGAGAGGAAGTGGAATATAAGCTGGGAAATATGGGTCAAATGAAGCAACTAGGAAATTACGACTGAAATCGTTTACTTGTTGCTATAACAGACCTATAGATTTAAGATCAGGCGACTTGTGCTAGAGAGCTAGGGTTAAAAAAACTAAAAACATCAAGGAATACATTTAATTAAATGTGGGATTGTTTTCTCAATATTAAAATATTTTTTCCTTCCCTGTACGTCCACCACCCTCAACCACATAGTATATTTTAACTTTATAAATAATTGTATCCTTTTAAAGTTTTCAATGTAATGTCTATAGCAAATGATGAGTCCGTGTTCAGCCTACTGCTCTACGAGTCATCAACACATTCGTTTGTATGTTTAAGTAAAATTTTTAATTTGTATAAAAACTGCCCTTTCAACCATTAACAGATGGTGGAAGGTGTAAAGTTCATGCGGTTCTACATTATGGATTATGCATAATGCACAAGGTTTTTTTTATTTCCATTCCCTTTACATACTACGTTGGCCTCTTCAGAAACCAACCCATTAAAATCCACTTTAACAGCACGAAGAATTGCCCAACAAACCGACCATCCATAATTTAGACAAAAAAATGGAAAAAAACTGAAAAAAGGCATTTAGCTTTTTGGTGTGTCGCGTGTTCACTGTTAATGGTGTTCAATAATATAGAATTTTACTATAAATACACATTCAAATAACATAAAAAGGATAAACCACATAAATATAAATGTACAAACTCTTACATATACTAAATATATTATTAGTTAAAGGATAGAGTTTTCATTGCAGGAATAAAAGGTTATTTATTTAAAAGAAATCTGGAAAGCTTTCTTAATGAAACTATATTCTGTACATTAGTAAATCTGTAGGTAGGCTATATTCAACCTACAGTTTGAAATATACTTAGTCAATATAGTTTGTCAATCCATAGTTTGGACTATAGTAAATATATATCTGGATTATAGTCAAGGCTAAAGTCAACATACAGTTTGTAATATAGTCAATATAGTTAATCTATAGCGTGGACTATAATAAATCAATAGTCTGGACTATACTTTATATAAGAATGGACTATAACCTACTTTTGGTCTGAGCTATAGTCAACACATAGTCCGGACTATAATAAGGCTACATACATACGAAATCTGTAAGGCTGGACTATAATCAATGTTTACCTGGAATTTAGCCAATCTATAGTTGGATGGTAAATGTATAGTCAGGACTATAATCAAGCTATAGCCAGGATGATGATAGTTAATCGATAGTAAATCTATATTGTGGACTCTAGCCAATCTATAGTTTGAACTATGGTCTGGACTATGGTCAATTAATAGTTTCGACTATAGTCATATCTAGTCCGCATTACATCCAATGTATATTCTGGACTATAGTAATCTAAAAGTCTGGACTAAAGTCAATAAATAGAAAATTGATTGACATTTTTTTCAATAAAGAAAAAAAAATAATAAATATTTTCCATAAACGGAAAATGTGTTAAAAATTTTCTACAAATTGAAAATTGCTATTAGAAACCCTACATATTCAGACACTGTCAAATTGAACCCTTTTATGGTTAAAATAGGCAACAACAACTAAGTATAGTTAATATAGTATATTAAAATAACACCACTTTTCATTGCATAATATCAATTTAATGGTAATTCCACTCTAAAAGTCCATTTGTATTTGTTGTTGTTGCAGTGGGTATTTATTAACAAAAACATTAAACACAAACATACATACAAATGTATACATTGCACACACAGATACTATAAATATTTAAATGATTGAAATGTTATAGTTGTTGTTGTTTTTACTTACATAAATAAAAGGCTTTTAGTTAGTTGCAATGGTATTTGTGTATCTATGTTTTACGAATGTACTATATACATATATGTATGTATATTTGTGTATGTTTGCTTATTTATTATTATTGGATTTTAAGATGATTTCATTTGATAACAATATGTACTTCATCGATTATTCAAAAGGGACAAAGTACTTAAATTTTATAAATTATAATTTATTTGTAGTGGTCAAGCCATCACTTTGTTAATTTTTTTGTTTTTTATTTCCTGTTATTATTACACATTATTTTAACACGAATTAATTTCGATTAGTAAGTAAGTATGATTAATGAAATAAAAGCTAAAGGAAAGGGAACATAGTAATGGAATGAAAACTATAGTCTAGTCTATAGTCTAGTCTATAGTCTAGTCTATAGTCTAGTCGATAGTCTAGTCTATAGTCTAGTCTAGATCTAGTCCTATAGTCTAGTCTATAGTCTAGTCTATGTCTAGTCTAGTCTAATAGTCTAGTCTATAGTCTAGTCTATAGTCTAGTCTATAGTCTAGTCTATAGTCTATAGTCTAGTCTATAGTCTAGTCTATAGTCTAGTCTATAGTCTAGTCTATAGTCTAGTCTATAGTCTAGTCTATAGTCTAGTCTATAGTCTAGTCTATAGTCTAGTCTATAGTCTAGTCTATAGTCTAGTCTATAGTCTAGTCTATAGTCTAGTCTATAGTCTAGTCTATAGTCTAGTCTATAGTCTAGTCTATAGTCTAGTCTATAGTCTAGTCTATAGTCTAGTCTATAGTCTAGTCTATAGTCTAGTCTATAGTCTAGTCTATAGTCTAGTCTATAGTCTAGTCTATAGTCTAGTCTATAGTCTAGTATAGTCTAGTCTATAGTCTAGTCTATAGTCTAGTCTAGTCTATAGTCTAGTCTAGCTATTATAGTTTAGTCTAGTCTAGTCTATAGTTCGTCTATAGTCTAGTCTATAGTCTAGTCTATAGTCTAGTCTATAGTCTAGTCTATAGTCTAGTCTATAGTCTAGTCTATAGTCTAGTCTATAGTCTAGTCTATAGTCTAGTCTATAGTCTAGTCTATAGTCTAGTCTATAGTCTAGTCTATAGTCTAGTCTATAGTCTAGTCTATAGTCTAGTCTATAGTCTAGTCTATAGTCTAGTCTATAGTCTAGTCTATAGTCTAGTCTATAGTCTAGTCTATAGTCTAGTCTATAGTCTAGTCTATAGTCTAGTCTATAGTCTAGTCTATAGTCTAGTCTATAGTCTAGTCTATAGTCTAGTCTATAGTCTAGTCTATAGTCTAGTCTATAGTCTAGTCTATAGTCTAGTCTATAGTCTAGTCATAGTCTAGTCTATAGTCTAGTCTATAGTCTAGTCTATAGTCTAGTCTATAGTCTAGTCTATAGTCTAGTCTATAGTCTAGTCTATAGTCTAGTCTATAGTAGTCTAGTCTTAGTCTATAGTCTAGTCTATAGTCTAGTCTATAGTCTAGTCTATAGTCTAGTCTATAGTCTAGTCTATAGTTATAGTCTAGTCTATAGTCTAGTCTATAGTCTAGTCTATAGTCTAGTCTATAGTCTAGTCTATAGTCTAGTCTATAGTCTAGTATAGTCTAGTCTATAGTCTAGTCTATAGTCTAGTCTATAGTCTAGTCTATAGTCTAGTCTATAGTCTAGTCTATAGTCTAGTCTATAGTCTAGTCTATAGTCTAGTCTATAGTCTAGTCTATAGTCTAGTCTATAGTCTAGTCTATAGTCTAGTCTATAGTCTAGTCTATAGTCTAGTCTATAGTCTAGTCATAGTCTAGTCTAGTCTAGTCTAGTATAGTCTAGTCTAGCTAGTATAGTCGTCTAGTCTATAGTCTAGTCTAGTCTAGTCTAGTCTTCTAGTCTAGCTAGTCTAGTCTAGTCTAGTCTAGTCTAGTCTAGTCTAGTCTAGTCTACTAGTCTAGTCTAGTCTAGTCTAGTCTAGTCTATATAGTCTAGTCTAGTCTAGTCTAGTCTAGTCTAGTCTAGTCTAGTCTAGTCTAGTCTAGTCTAGTCTAGTCTAGTTGTCTAGTCTAGTCTAGTCTAGTCTAGTCTAGTCTAGTCTAGTCTAGTCTAGTCTAGTCTAGTCTAGTCTAGTCTAGTCTAGTCTAGTCTAGTCTAGTCTATTCTAGTCTAGTCTAGTCTAGTCTAGTCTAGTCTAGTCTAGTAGTCTAGTTAGTTAGTCTAGTCTAGTCTAGTCTAGTCTAGTCTAGTCTAGTCTAGTCTAGTTAGTCTAGTCTAGTCTAGTCTAGTCTAGTCAGTCTAGTTATCTAGTCTAGTAGCTAGTATAGTCTAGTCGAGTCTAGTATAGTATCTAGTATAGTCGTATGTAGTATATAGTATAGTATAGTATAGTAGTATAGTATAGATAGTATAGTATAGTATAGAGTATAGTTATAGTAGTATAGTATAGTATAGTATAGTATAGATAGTAAGTATAGTATGTAGTAGTATAGTATAGTTAGTATAGTATAGGAGTTAGTATAGTATAGTATAGTATAGTAGAGTATAGTATAGTATAGTATAGTATAGTATAGTATAGTATAGTATAGTATAGTATCTAGTAGTCTAGTATAGTATAGTATAGTATAGTAGTATAGTATAGTATAGTATAGTATAGTATAGTCTAGTATAGTATAGTATAGTATAGTATAGTATGTATAGTATAGTATAGTATAGTATAGTATAGTATAGGATAGTATGATATAGTATAGATAGTATAGTATAGTTATAGTATAGTATAGTATAGTATAGTATAGTATAGTATAGATAGATAGATAGTATAGTATAGTATAGTATAGTATAGTATAGTATAGTATAGTATAGGATAGTATAGTATAGTATAGTATAGTATAGTATTATAGTATAGTATAGTATAGTATAGATAGTATAGTATAGTATAGTATAGTATGATAGTATAGTATAGTATAGATAGTATAGGTATAGTATAGTATAGTATAGTTTAGTAGTATAGTATAGTATAGATAGTATAGTATAGTATAGTATAGGTAGTATAGTATAGTATAGTATAGTATAGTATAGTATAGTAAGTATAGTATAGTTAGTATAGTATAGTATAGTATAGTATAGTAGTAAGTATAGTATAGTATAGTATAGTATAGTATAGTATAGTAAGTATAGTATAGTATAGTATAGTATAGTATAGTATAGTATAGTATAGTATAGTATAGTATAGTATAGTATAGTATAGTATAGTATAGTATAGTATAGTATAGTATAGTATATAGTATAGTATAGTATAGTATAGTATAGTATAGTATAGTAGAGTATAGTATAGTATAGTATAGATAGTATAGTATAGTATAGTATAGTATAGTATAGTAGTATAGTATAGTATAGTATAGTATAGTATAGTATAGTATAGTATAGTATAGTATAGTATAGTATAGTATAGTATAGTATAGTATGTATAGTATATAGAAGTATAGTATAGTATAGTATAGTATAGTATAGTATAGTATAGTATAGTATAGTATATAGTATAGTCTAGTATAGTATAGATTAGGATAGTATAGTATAGTATAGTATAGTATAGTATAGTATAGTATAGTATATATAGTATAGTATAGTATAGTATAGTATATAGTATAGTATAGTATAGTATAGTATAGTATAGTATAGTATAGTATAGTATAGTATCGTATAGTATAGTATAGTATAGTATAGTATAGTATAGTATAGTATAGTATAGTATAGTATAGTATAGTATAGTATAGTATTATAGTATAGTATAGTATAGTATAGTATAGTATAGTATAGTATAGTAAGTAGTATAGTATAGTATAGTATAGTATAGTATAGTATAGTATAGTATAGTATAGTATAGTATAGTATAGTATAGTATAGTATAGTAGAGTATAGTATAGTAAGTATAGTATAGTATAGTATAGTATAGTATAGTATAGTATAGTATAGTATAGTATAGTATAGTATAGTATAGTATAGTATAGTATAGTATAGTATAGTATAGTATAGTATAGTATAGTATAGTATAGTATAGTATAGTATAGTATAGTATAGTATAGTATAGTATAGTATAGTATAGTATAGTATAGTATAGTATAGTCTAGTCTAGTCTAGTCTAGTCTAGTCTAGTCTATAGTCTAGTCTAGTCTAGTCTAGTCTAGTCTATTCTAGTCTAGTCTAGTCTAGTCTAGTCTAGTTA
>NW_023994693.1:185000-247801 GCF_015586225.1 Lucilia sericata | reverse complement strand
TTAGTAGTTAGTTAGTTAGTGGTTAGTTAGTTAGTTAGTTAGTTAGTTAGTTACTTAGTAGTTAGTAGTTAGTTAGTTGGTTTAGTTAGTTAGTTAGTTAGTTAGTTAGTAGTTAGTTAGTTAGTTAGTTAGTTAGTTAGTTAGTTAGTTACTTAGTTAGTAAGTTAGTTAGTTAGTTAGTTTCACATTCACTACAGTTTTCTTTGTTCTTTTACTGTAAAGTGTTGCCAATAATTTATCTGACAATGATGCCACTTTTTTCCAACATTGTAAGATCTGACAACCTTGTATACAATAGCTTGGGGTCTTTTATTCAGATAAAAACTGTTGGTAACTGAAAATTTTGCTAACTTGTAGAATACAGACCCTGTATTTTTCAAAAAAAAAAAAACATAAAATTCACATACACACATTTTCCAACTTATTGCAGCTTGTTTATTTACCCACCAACACATGACTCTCGCATATCTACATATAGGTATTGACTCTTTTATCGAATTGTAAAATTCACCATAAAGAGTAATAATTTTCAACTGCGTTAAAGAGAAATGATTTCCAATGTAATGTAGTTTTTAACTTTTACTCACGTGAATTTGTCCTTCTGTCAGACAATATTTACAAGTTTATTTTGTATATTTTATTTATAAATAAAATAAACAAAATAAAATAATTTTTAACGTACACAAATTAAATATTTCGAATATTTATGACACATTTTAAAGCAAAACATTTAAATAACGATGGAAAATGTAAAACAGTGGAGATGAAAAGTTATGATATTTTTCACTTAAAATAAATGAAATGAATTCCGATTTTATTTCTTCTTTGTTTTTGTGTGGAATGTGTCAACCCATTAATTTAAATATTTAATTCATTTTAACAATTTATTTTATTAAATATTTTGTATATTTATAAATTTAATTGTTTCATACTTAATTTATTATGGAAGTATGTGTCAGTTCACTTAAAACATTTTACAAATGGAGGAAATACCAAAAATTATAAAGAAAATAAAATTCATTTCCCTGGCTTTATTGAAAAATTATTTTAAAACATCAGAACAATTTTCAACATTATATACTGAGTTGAAAAAAAAAAAGAATTGTTGATTGCAACATATCAAAGTGAATAATGTGAATAATTTTTTTGAGATAATAAATACTTTGTAGTCAACAAAATTATTAGAATTTTTTGGCTTAATTCCCAATAATTTTTTCATTTTATTTGTTCTGTACTTTTTTGTTAGAATTTGTTTAATATGAAAATTTAAATAAAATAAAGAAATTTGTTTTAATATTTTTAATGTCTTGGTCACACTGTGACCTTAACAGTTTTATTTAGATTGTTTTTGTTTATATTTGTTTTTCTGCAATAAAAACTTAACACATTTTTATCAATTTTGAACTGTCTAAGAAGTAGAAACTGATGATGTTTCTTTATAGAAAACTGGCAGAAATTGTTAAGCTGTCTGAAACTGATGTTTTAATTTCAGAAAGGTTATCAGAAACTAAGAACTTTCTCAGAAACTAAAAAAAATTTTCTCAGTATAAAAGATTTCTGAAACTGTTGTCGAAACAAACAAGTTTTCTCTACAAAAAACTGGTAACTTTTCTATTGAAAAGTTACCAGAATCTGAGAACGTTTTCTATTAGAAAGTCTTCCGAATCTGAAGACTTTTCTCTGTAAAAGTGAGAATCATTCCTCTGACTGACTTTTTTCTATAGAAAACATAACAGAATATGAGGATCATCTTCTATGGAAAAGTTGTCGGAATCTGGAGACTTTTGTATATAAAAAAACTATATAGAAGCATTGTCAAAATCTGTAGATTTTTCTACTTAGAAAGTTGTCAGAATCTGAGAACATTTCTCTATGGAAAAGATGTCAGAATCTGAGAACATTTCTCTATAGAAAAGTTGTCAGAATCTGAGAACTTTTCTTTATAGAAAAGTTATCAGAATCTGAGAACTTTTCTCTATAGAAAAGTTGTCAGAATCTGAGGACTTTTCTTTATAGAAAAGTTGTCAGAATCTGAGGACTTTTCTTCATAGAAAAGTTATCAGAATCTGAGAACTTTTCTCTTTAGAAAAGTTGTCAGAATTTATGAACTATTCTCTTTAGAAAAGTTGTCAGAATCTGAGTGCTTTTCTCTATTGAAAAGTTGCCAAAATGTGAGGACTTTTTTCTATAGAGAAGTTGTCAGAATCTGAGGACTTTTCTCTATATAAAAGTTGTCAAAATCTGAGGACTTTCTCCATAGAAAAGTTGTCAGAATCTGAGGACTTTTCTCTATATAAAAGTTGTCAGAACCTGAGGACTTTTGTCTATAGAAAAGTTGTCAGAATCTGAGGACTTTTCTTTATAGAATAGTTGTCAGGATTTTAGCACTTTTCTCTATATAAAGTTTCAGAATCTGAGGAATTTTCTCTATAAAAAGTTGTCAAAATCTGAGGACTTTTCTCTATAGAAAAGTTTCAGTATCTGAGGACTTTTTTCTATAGAGAAGTTGTCAGAATCTGAGGACTTTTCTCTATATAAAAGTTGTCATAATCTGAGGAATTTTCTCTACAGAAAAGTTGTCAGATTCTGAGTACTTTTCTATGTAGAAAAGTTGTCAGATTCTGAGTACTTTTCTCTATAGAAAAGTTGTCAGATTCTGAGTACTTTTCTCTAAAGAAAAGTTGTCAGATTCTGAGTACTTTTCTCTATAGAAAAGTTGTCAGATTCTGAGTCCTTTTCTCTATAGAAAAGTTGTCAGATTCTGAGTACTTTTCTCTAAAGAAAAGTTGTTATATACTGAGTACTTTTCTCTATAGAAAAGTTGTCAGATTCTGAGTACTTTTCTCTAAAGAAAAGTTGTCATATACTGAGTACTTTTCTCTACAGAAAAATTGTCAGAATCTGAGAACTTTTTTCTATAGAAAAGTTGTCCGATTCTGAGTACTTTTCTCTATAGAAAAGTTGTCAGAAACAGAGAACTTTTCTCTATAGAAAAGTTTTCAGAATCTGAAGACGTTTCTCTATAGAAAAGTTGCCAGAATCTGAGTACTTTTTTCTATATAAAAGTTGTCCGAATCTGAGGAATTTTCTCCATAGAAAAGTTGTCAGAATCTGAGAACTTTTCCCCATAAAAAAGTTGTCAGAATCTGAGAACTTTTCTCTATAGAAAAGTTATCAGAATCTGAGAACTTTTCTCTATAGAAAAGTTATCAGAATCTGAGAACTTTTCTCTATAGAGAAGTTATCAGAATCTGAGAAATTTTCTATAGTCAAATTGTCGGACTTTTCTCTATAAAAAAGTTGTCAGAATATTAGGATTTTTTCTAAAGAAAAGATGTCACAATCTGATGACTTTCCTTTATAAATAATTTCTCCGATTATAAACACTACTCTCTAAAGCAAAAATGTCATCTAATGATGAGTAATAATTATTTTTATCACAAGATATTCTAATTACCAAAGGAGGGTGTGTTAATTGACTGTAATTTTTTCATTTCATCATAATTTTAATTGTTTGCAATATAAAACATTTTAATTGTTAAACATTTAAGTATCAAATTACATTAGAATAATAAACAATAATTTCGCCACAATATCACGTTTCAATTGTAAACTTTAAAAATCATTCTTATGATAAGAAAAAAGGTGTTAGTAAATTTCCCTTACGTTCGATTTAAAAAAAATTCAAAATTACTTATATATCTTATCTAGAGATAATACTGGGAACAACTTAAATATTACCCCAGATCAGCATTATTCATATTTATTTGACCTTAAACAAGTTTATTTGTGTGTCACGATATTTTGTCTTTAAACACGTTTGCAAAAAAAAAAACTTTCTTATCTAGAGATAACGTTTCTAGAGATTTTCTGTTTCAGATACGATGATTAGGATTTTGCCATTTATTATTATTAATCATAGTTAGAGGGGTAATTTTTATTGTTGTTTAAAGTTCGGCTATAAATAATATTAATTAAATATTGGTCATTATACTTCTGTTAATTTTTTAATTTATGATTTTAAAACGTATATATTTGTCACTAATATTGTGTATTTGCGTAGTAGTTGTTTACCTAAAATTTTAAATAAGTTGTCAGTAGTTTAGTAATCGGATAGGTAACTAACTTTTCTAATAAATAAATGATTGTTTTCTATTAATAGAATAGTAGAAATAGAAGAGACAGGGTGGTAAACAACAAACAACCGTTGAATAGAGACGTAATATGAAGATTACGTCCAGCCAAGTGAAAATATGAAATTCATACTCATTTTAATCGATAGATCAGAGAGATCGTTGAAGTGGGTCTACCCTAGAAGTTGGTTTCTAGCCGTTTCCAGTTATAGAGAAGATTGGCTACCGTTTCATCTTTATCCTCATTCTGACAGCAGAAGCTGTCATTGTATAGAAGATCAATGCGTCTAGGAGATAAGTAGTTCTATGTGGGTTCATATGAGGTCACAACGCTCTAGAGTTCGAGCATGTGTATTCACTCGGCTAGCTATCCCACAGAAATGATCTATTTTCAGTTCACTTAGCATAGTTCCAACTCTTGCCAAAAAGTCGTCAATATTATTGCTATATGTTGTCTCGTGTCCTTTGACTTATATAAGGGTAATGTTTGAATGTCTGATGGACTGATGTAGATGTGGAAAACATACCAATAAGGGATTTAATAGCAACTTAATTATAGGTATAAATTCAAATATCTCTTTTAGATATCCGATAGTACCTTAGCCAATTCGACGACCTCTTGATCGCTAATATTTCAGCTGGAGGGATACTGCAGTCATCATTGAGCCTAAAAGAGATTTTACACCCAAATTATTCAATAAAAATTCCACAACCAACTTCTTTCTTTGTCTTGGATTTATTATTTAACGAAAGGAGGGATTCTTGGAACTCCTCCTATGATATTGGAATTGTCCAAAGAGACACTGTTCAGGGATAAAATGATCAACGGCATTTTGGGATCTCGGCATAAGATCCGTGAGCAAATGTAGGAATCCATTGCTACATGGAGGGCTCTAAAGTGGGTTTATAAAGCGGGCCTGGAGTTCTGAAGGCCCAGA
Source organism: Lucilia sericata (assembly GCF_015586225.1). Classification (NCBI taxonomy): domain Eukaryota; kingdom Metazoa; phylum Arthropoda; class Insecta; order Diptera; family Calliphoridae; genus Lucilia; species Lucilia sericata. Next base: position 242,730 of record NW_023994693.1, on the reverse strand, counting down.
AACATAAATATTCTACCGTTTTCCGAATCACAACACTAGCTGAGGTCCGAGCAATAACGGAATGCGTAAATTGGATTAGAATAAATATGGCGCCAACAGGGGTTAATATATTTTCCGACAACAACTAGACAATTCTGGAGATATCAGGTGAAAAGGTTAAATTTAAGACCATATAGTAAAAAAGCCTTAACCGAATACTCTTAAAGAGGTAAATTTTGCATCATATAGGTACCAGGCCACTCTGGAATAGTCGGCAACGAAAAATCGAATGTATTTGCTTTAAAAGGAAGGATCGTATAGGGTAACTCTAACGATGTTAGTGTAACTTTTCTCTATAGAAAAGTTATCAGAATCTGAGGATCATCTTCTGTTTAAGAATTGTTAGAATCTGAGGACTTTTATCTATATAAAAGGAAAGGGAAACTATAGAAAAATTGTCAGACTTTTCAGTTTAAGTTGTCAGAATCTGAGCTGAGAATCAGTCCAAAACCGACGACTTTTTCTCTAGAAAAGTTGTCAAAATCTAAAGACTTTGATCTGTAGAAAACTTGTCAAAATCTGAGGACTTTGATCTGTAAAAAACTTGTCAGAATCTGAGGACTTTGATCTGTTGAAAATTTGCAGTAAACTGAAGACTTTTCTCTATAGAAAAGTTGCCAGAATATTAGTACATTTCTCTATAGGAAAATTATCGGAATCTGAGCACTTCTTCGTAGAACATTTTATAAAATCTGAGGATTTTTCACTATAGAACAATTATCAGAACTGGAAGACTTCCACTATAGAAAATATGCAGGTATGTATTTTGAGTGATCACATAGGAATACGGGCATAACTATACAAAATTGGACGTGCGGATTCAGATAAATATATAGAGGGCAGTGAAACTCTGGAGCACTTTCTTTGCCATTGTTAGGCTGTTGAAATGGAGAGATGTAGCCTAAGGACTCTGATAGGGATTTTAGCGGATCATTGTTCAGTTAGAGCATGTGAGATGAGGAACGAGAGACTTTTGAACCTATTATTTGCCATTATCCAAAAATACATAGTCTATGGGGAAAATAGCTAGAAAATAGGCTTCACAACGAACTAGGCAGTATTGTTGGGTAACACCCATGTAGTATGTCAGGTTTTACATTATAGCAAAGATTCTGGTTTCCTCTCTCACTTCTTATACTTCGATATGTATTTATTATTATTCAAGAAGTAGCTTTAGTTCACAGTCGATAGCGGTCACCGAGTCCATCCAAACCTATTGAATGGCTTGTCTATTCCACTACAACCCCTCCAAAAACTTTTGGAAATTTCCGCAAAATTTTTATTAAAATGAGGGTATGCATTAAAAAATCAACTAAATTAGAAACTCTTTTACACGTGCATCCTATAGATTCCCAAACTGTCTTCCAGTACAAATCATATTTATTAATCATTTGTCTTAATTTAGATTTAAAAGGGGCCAACACAGCTAATACTTATTCTATATTAAATGAGTTGTTATTCTTTAAGTAGAAGTAATAAATGTAGAATATTGTTAAATTCAATTTAAAAATAATCATACCTCCTCCTCATCCTCCACACCATTACCACCTTATTTTCCATAATACATTTTGTTTTTTATTTTATTGTTTTGTTGTATTTGTCATTGAGACAAAAAAAAAATTGTACAATGTACGAACATAAATACAACAAAAAAATAACAACAATAATACACTAATACATGCCTACGTGCCGACTAACATGTATGAATATTTGCTTTCAATGTGTAAAAATTATTATTGAATAAAACAACAAAAACAAAATAATCAAAAACATGAAAGATAAATACATTTTAAGAGAGATACTTTCAAAGTATTCTTGAAAAAAGTATCTCTTAAAATGTGCTGTAAATTGATTACAACTCTTAAAAAGTGAGGTGTTATTTATGAAAATGTTAGAGCTTTCCTAAATTTAAGAGAGTGTAATTTAGTTGAGGATGTAATTTAATTTTAAGGATGTAGTTTAGTTTTAAGGACATGTTAAGAGCAGTCATCAAAACTTCAGCACGACAATTTCGGTAATTTTTGTATGTAAACAGTCTAAAGTCTAGTCTATAGTCTAGTCTATAGTCTAGTCTATAGTCTAGTCTATAGTCTAGTCTATAGTCTAGTCTATAGTCTAGTCTATAGTCTAGTCTATAGTCTAGTCTATAGTCTAGTCTAGTCTATAGTCTAGTCTATAGTCTAGTCTATAGTCTAGTCTATAGTCTAGTCTATAGTCTAGTCTATAGTCTAGTCTATAATCTAGTCTATAGTCTAGTCTATAGTCTAGTCTATAATCTAGTCTATAGTCTAGTCTATAATCTAGTCTATAGTCTAGTCTATAGTCTAGTCTATAGTCTAGTCTATAGTCTAGTCTATAGTCTAGTCTATAGTCTAGTCTATAGTCTAGTCTATAGTCTAGTCTATAGTCTAGTCTATAGTCTAGTCTATAGTCTAGTCTATAGTCTAGTCTATAGTCTAGTCTATAGTCCTAGTCTATAGTCTAGTCTATAGTCTAGTCTATAGTCTAGTCTATAGTCTAGTCTATAGTCTAGTCTATAGTCTAGTCTATAGTCTAGTCTATAGTCTAGACTATAGTCTAGTCTATAGTCTAGTCTATAGTCTAGTCTATAGTCTAGTCTATAGTCTAGTCTATAGTCTAGTCTATAGTCTAGTCTATAGTCTAGTCTATAGTCTAGTCTATAGTCCTAGTCTATAGTCTAGTCTATAGTCTAGTCTATAGTCTAGTCTATAGTCTAGTCTATAGTCTAGTCTATAGTCTAGTCTATAGTCTAGTCTATAGTGCTAGTCTAGTCTATAGTGTAGTCTATAGTCTAGTCGATAGTCTAGTCTATAGTCTAGTCTATAGTCTAGTCTATAGTCTAGTCTATAGTCTAGTCTATAGTCTAGTCTATAGTCTAGTCTATAGTCTAGTCTATAGTCTAGTCTATAGTCTAGTCTATAGTCTAGTCTATAGTCTAGTCTATAGTCTAGTCTATAGTCTAGTCTATAGTCTAGTCTAGTCTATGGTCTAGTTTGTTATCTAGTCTATAGTCTACTCTATAGTGTATTCTATAATCTAGTCTGTAGTCTAGTCCTATAGTCTAGTCTATAGTTTAGTCTATAGTCTAGTCTATAATCTAGTCTATGGTCTAGTCACAATCTAGTCTATAATCAGTCTATAGTCTAGTCTATAGTCTAGTCTATGTCTATTATAGTCTAGTCTATAGTCTAGTCTATAGTCTAGTCTATAGTCTAGTCTATAGTCTAGTCTATAGTCTAGTCTATAGTCTAGTCTATAGTCTAGTCTATAGTCTACTCTATAGTCTAGTCTATAGTCTAGTCTATAGTCTAGTCTATAGTTTAGTCTATAGTCTAGTCTAGTCTATAGTCTAGTCCATAGTCTAGTCTATAGTCTAGTCTATAATCTAGTCTATAGTGTAGTCTATAGTCTAGTCTATAGTTTATAGTCTAGTCTATAGTCTAGTCTAGTTTGTGGTCTAGTATATGGTCTAGTCTATGGTCTAGTTTGTTATCTAGTCTATAGTCTACTCTATAATGTAGTCTATAATCTAGTCTGTAGTCTAGTCTATAGTCTAGTCTATTGTCTAGTCTATAGTCTAGTCTATGGTCTAGTCTATAGTCTAGTCTATAATCTAGTCTATAGTGTAGTCTATAGTCTAGTCTATAGTTTATAGTCTAGTCTATAGTCTAGTCTATTGGCTAGTCTATAGTCTAGTCTATGGTCTAGTCTATAGTCTAGTCTATAGTGTAGTCTATAGTGTAGTCTATAGTCTAGTCTATAGTTTAGTTTATAGTCTAGTCTATAGTCTAGTATATACAATTGTATATAGACTTGTCTATAGTCTAGTCTATAAATAAATAATTAGTTAAATTCTCTTGAGCAATATGGCGAAATTCTATATATTTCACCACTTTGATTTTAAGAGCTAATAGATGCAAAGAGATAACACAGCTACTCTTAGAAAGGACCTTAATTAAAGGAAAAAAAAAACAAACTCAATAATATAAATAAATTTCCTTGACCTATTTGCTCCTTTAAATTAAGAATTACTAGCAGAAAACTGGAATGATTCAATTACTTACAATTAGTTTTGATAATGAGCTAATAATGTCTTCTTATAATTATATTGTTTTCTTTCTTATCCCTAGATTGTTGCCAGGCGACGTGATTTAAAATTAATTGTTACTTCTGCCACTATGGATTCTACGAAATTTGCCACTTTCTTTGGTAATGTGCCCACATTTACTATACCTGGACGTACCTTTCCCGTTGATGTTATGTTTAGTAAAAATACTTGTGAAGATTATGTAGATGCGGCTGTAAAACAAGCTCTACAAATTCATTTAACACCCAACGAAGGTGATATGTTGATTTTTATGCCGGGTCAGGAGGATATTGAGGTGACATGTGAAGTGTTGGCCGAACGTTTGTTGGAAATAGAAAATGCTCCCGAATTGTCTATACTGCCAATATATTCACAACTGCCTTCCGATTTACAAGCGAAAATTTTCCAAAAATCCCCTGAAGGTTTGCGTAAATGTGTGGTGGCCACTAATATTGCGGAAACTTCTCTAACAGTGGATGGTATTATTTATGTTATTGATTCGGGTTATTGTAAATTAAAGGTGTATAATCCACGTATTGGTATGGATGCTTTACAAATCTATCCCATATCCCAGGCCAATGCCAATCAACGTTCCGGTCGTGCCGGACGTACTGGTCCCGGGCAGGCCTATCGTTTGTATACACAACGTCAGTATAAAGAAGATTTGTTGGCCTTGACGGTACCTGAAATACAACGTACCAATTTGGCTAATACCGTTTTGCTGCTGAAATCTTTGGGTGTTGTGGATTTATTGCAATTTCATTTCATGGATCCTCCTCCTCAGGATAATATTTTGAATTCTTTATATCAATTATGGATTTTGGGTGCTTTAGATCATACGGGTGCCTTGACACCCTTAGGCAGACAAATGGCTGAGTTTCCTTTGGATCCACCGCAGTGTCAAATGTTAATAGTGTCCTGTCAAATGGAATGCAGTGCAGAAGTTTTGATTATAGGTGAGTTACATAGGAAGTTATATAGCAAATTTTCATTTTTATAACTATTTTATTATATCACTTTAGTCTCCATGTTGTCGGTGCCTTCAATATTTTACCGTCCAAAAGGTCGTGAGGAGGAGGCAGATGGTGTACGAGAAAAGTTTCAAGTACCTGAATCGGATCATTTAACCTATCTCAATGTCTATCTGCAGTGGAAACAAAACAAGTAAGTTGCCTACAACAAAGCATAACAATAAACAAAACTAAACACTTATTTAACTATCATTTTAATTTTTTTTATTCATTTTCTCATTTAACCCCCCACAGCTATAGTTCAAACTGGTGCAATGAACATTTCATACATGTCAAGGCCATGCGTAAGGTACGTGAAGTACGCCAACAGCTCAAAGACATTTTGATTCAGCAAAAACTCAATGTGAAATCATGCGGCACCGATTGGGATATTATACGTAAATGTATTTGTTCTGCCTATTTCTATCAGGCAGCACGTCTTAAGGGCATAGGGGAATATGTTAATTTACGTACCGGCATGCCTTGTCATTTACATCCCACTTCGGCCTTGTATGGCCTGGGCACCACCCCCGACTATGTGGTCTATCATGAACTGGTTATGACAGCCAAAGAGTATATGCAATGTGCCACCGCTGTCGATGGTTATTGGTTGGCTGAATTGGGTCCTATGTTCTTTTCCGTCAAAGAAACGGGTCGCAGTGGTCGTGAGAAAAAGAAACAGGCTGCCGAACATCTTAAGGAAATGGAAACACAAATGCGTTTGGCTCAAGAGGAAATTGAAGAACGTAAAATCAAGGCTGCTCAGAGGGAAGAACAATTGGCTAATAAACAAGAAATTGCTACACCGGGTGTCACAACTCCTAGACGTACACCGGGACGCATCGGATTGTAGTTTAGAAGGCCGCTTTTGGAATTTTTTTTTTTTTGTTTGAATAGCTTTAGTTTAACGAAAGATAATAAAAAAAATAATGATAATTGTTTCTGCTAAAAAAAATGGAATAAAGTTATAAAAAACTTTACAATTTTGTATTGGAAATGTTAAGAGGGTCCAACTTTTAATCTTCATTTTTGTTAAAAATGCTATGCTGAATCGGAAAATGGTTTGAGAACTGAGCTAGGTCCAATATTTCATAAAAACGAAATTTCATTTCATATCAAGGTTTCTCTAATATGTGAGGTTCTTGTCTTGGCTATCAAAATATTTCAATAGTCAAGTCCAGAACCCACAAATGTAGAGAATGTAGAGTAGAATCAGTCTGAAATGTTCGGAAATTTAAATTTAATTATTTAATTAAATTATCAACTAATTATACCCTACATCACTAACACTAAGAAATATTGATCCTACAATTGACCCATGGTGGGCTGGTTGTTTGATCTCTATAGGATCGGTCTTTGGTCCAAATATCTATAGTTTAATAGAAGATTTACATAGACTAACATATGGATTTAGTGAGGGAAAAGATCCTTATTTGGGTTACGAACATCAGCGCAAACTATGGAATAGACTGACGATTATTTGAGTCGAAGTGTTAATATGTATTTTTTATTTCATCCTAAAAGTATACTATAGTTTTTGCGTGTTAGTTTTTATGGTAATGTTGCCACACGATTAGAAATTGTGCAGGTTAGGGATTATGGAAAAGTTTTTAGTTAAGAAATTCTTAACATGAATTAACGGTAATATCTATTCCAAAATCTTTAAATTTTTTACTCAGAGGATTAGGGATTTTGTTTATTTAATTAAACCGAAAAGATTTATTATAAGATATCTTTGAAGAGCATGTTTAAACGCGCGGTCACCTTAAGGCATCATGTGTTTAAGTCCGTGAATTGGCTAGATTCTAAAGAAATAGTTTAAGTCCTTTTTCGGCCGTTTTTCTAACTACCGGACCACCTTGATATAGGAATTTCGGTACGTAGATTATTAAAAAGTAAAAACAACCATTCAATAAATGCATTGTGACCAGCCTACTAAACACTTTAACTAAAAGACGTCATTCCATTTTTTATCACAAAAAAGCACAATATTCTAGAATTTTACAACAATATTTGCTGTTGCTGCCTTAAATCTGTTTGTTTACAATCTAATCTTTGTATAATTTATAGATTTTCATTCAAAATAAACTTATCCACAAGAATGGTTATCTCAATAGTTAAAGCATAATAAATACTTTTCAAAATACTTTAATATATATATATAAAAAAATCAACAATATATAATATACACACTTATAATGATTATATACACGTTATTTAAAAACTTTCTTAACTTCCTGATATTCTAAACATTTTTTATATATATTTTTGGAAGTAGAAATTTCCTGCTCCTTTTCAATCGCGTTCAGCCATACACTTTTCAATTTCTTCAACGGTACGTGGCACAATGGCGAAATTTTCATTGCCATTCTTGGTAATGAGAACATCATCTTCTATGCGTACACCGCCAAAGTTACGGAAACGTTCAAAGACTTCTTTGACAATGAATTTATTAAGTTTAGGATCAGCCAAAGCTTTGTCCATCAAAATGTCGACAAAGTAACAGCCGGGTTCAACGGTAACATACATGCCATCCTTAAGTGTACGTGCAAAACGCAACTTACTAATCCAGGATTCAGTGGGGCGTGCTGGTTGGTCGGGCAAATAGCCACCTACATCATGGACATCGAGACCAATAAGATGACCCAAACCATGAGGTTGGAATGTGCCAGCCAAACCGGCAGCCAACATTTCATCTACATCACCCTGCAACATGCCACCAGCCTTGAGATGTTCCAACAAAACACGGCAAGACAAACGATGCATATCTACCCAGGAAACACCATCTTTGGCTTCTTTTAGAACAGCATTACGGGCAGCCAAGACGGCATTGTAAATGAATTTTTGATCTTCATTGAATTTGCCATTGGCTGGGAAACTGCAAGTGATATCGGCAGCATAGCCACAATAATTGGCGCCCATATCGAAGAGACACATATCACCATCCTTAACAGCTTTGTCATTGGGAGCAGCAGCATGACCATAATGCAAAACAGCTGAATTAACACCACTACCACAGATGCAAGTGTAGGAGGCATGGCGGCAACCACCAACCGAGTAGGAATGATGTAAGAATAAAGATTCGCCTTCATATTCACTGCGACCAGGACGCATAAATTTCATGACTTTAATGTGAGCATCTGAAGAGACCTTGGCCACATAACGTAAAACTTCAATTTCCTCGGGTGACTTGAGAACACGGCACTCGGCAATAATGGGATGTAAAATATCACAATTGACCACAAATTTCTCAATACCCTCGAAGGAGGCAGGCTTGGAGCGTAAACCACTATCGGTATTTAAACCGCTCAAAGTTAAAATCAATTTGGGAGCAGCCTTTTCAAAGAAAGCATTCAATTCATCGGCATACAAAACACGATCAACTTCATACATGGCTTTGAATTCCTCCAAACTTAATAGACGACCCATCCAGGTGGCATATTCCTCGGGAAGACGGGGTACAAATAAAACAGACTCACCACTCTCTACATTTAAAACACCATAACAATCGGGTTCCTTGACACCAAACAAATATTGGAAATAGGATTCTTGACGGAAATTGTAGTTGATATCGGTATCATTGAAACTGACATCTTTGCCACCTTCCAACAAAACAAAGGATCCCTTTTCCACTGCCTTGCTTTCTCTTAAAGCGTTACATACCTTCTCGCGATTTTTACGAAACAAAGCCATGGGTACGGCATGAGTTTCGGGTCCCATTTGAAAAGTGGCCATGTTAAGCTGTTACAAAGGATTATTAAAATATATATTTTATAAGCTTTCTCCGTAATTTATTTTATTTTTATTGTATTTTAGCTAAAATGTACTTACTTTTTGTTTATTATAGTTTTATCTTGAACTCGCCTTCTATTGTAGATTATAGTTTATTGTTCTCGATTTTCTTTTGTTGCTCGTTTGCTTCCAGCGACTTGCTAATAAAACCAACTCACTTGGTCGTTGTCCAAATTGCAACTGCTTACTATTCCGTTTGCAGTAATAAAATTTATTTTAATTAAATATGCGGTAAAGTGGGTTGTGTTTTCTTTCTTTTTTCTATTTAGATAACAAATTTTGTAGTTTCTTTACGTTTATTATTTTGTTATTGTTTATTCGGTGTTTTGTTTTTGTTATCATTGCGGTTTAGTGCTGCCATATCATATTGTTATCATTAGAAATTATTCAGGGTTCGAAATTAGAAAAATAATGTTATAATTGAGTAATAACGGTAATATATAATGAAAATTTCACACTAACTTAGAATTTGAGGTTTTACAGTATTAACTCTAAAAAAGAAAGAACACTTTTCGATACTGCTAATATCGCAGAACTGAGGAGATCACACCCTTCAATGAGGAAGATACAAATCTTTCACAGTATATATCAAAGCAATACCTCCATTGACATATTGAAGCTAGAAAGTTGAAATTAGAGCAGGAGATTGGTCACCAGTCAAATAGATCCAATAAGGAATTTAGGAAATTCAAACAAAGGGTAAAAATGGGGTAACTTCATATCTCCTAACCTAAGAAAAGTTACAACAACATTTTAGCTAGTTATTAGTTAGTTAGATAGATAGATAGATAGATAGATAGATAGATAGATAGATAGATAGATAGATAGATAGATAGATAGATAGATAGATAGATAGATAGATAGATAGATAGATAGATAGATAGATGATAGATAGATAGATAGATAGATAGATAGATAGATAGATAGTAGGTATAGATAGATCGCTTATAGCTCGATCGATAGCTCGATGCTCTCGCTCGCTCGCTAGCTCGATAGCTCGCTCGCTCGCTCGCCCGCTCGCTCGCTCGCTCTCTCCTCTCTCGCTCGGTCGCTGCTCGGTAGCTAGCTCGCTCGCGCTCGCTCGCTCTCGCTCGCTAGCTCGCTCGCCGCTGCTCGCTCGCTCCCGCTCGCTCGCTCGCTAGCTCGCTCGCTCGCTCGCTCGCTCGCTCGCTCGCTCGCTCGCTCCTCGCTCGCTCGCTCGCTCGCTCGCTCTCGCTCGCTTCGTTCGTCCGTTCGTCCGTTCGTTTCCGTTCGTTTTTTTTCGTTCGTTCGTTCGTTCGTTCGTTCGTTCGTTCGTTCGTTCGTTCGTTCGTTCGTTCGTTCGTTCGTCGTTCGTTCGTTCGTTCGTTTTCGTTCGTTCGTTCGTTCGTTCGTTCGTTCGTTCGTTCGTTCGTTCGTTCGTTTCGTTCGTTCGTTCGTTCGTTCGTTCGTTCGTTCGTTCGTTCGTTCGTTCGTTCGTTCGTTCGTCGTTCGTTCGTTCGTTCGTTTCGTTCGTTCGGTTCGTTCGTTCGTTCGTTCGTTCGTTCGTTAGTTCGTTCGTTCGTTCGTTCGTTCGTTCGTTCGTTCGTTCGTTCGTTCGTTCGTTCGTTCGTTCGTTCGTTCGTTCTTCGTTCGTTCGTTCGTTCGTTCGTTCGTTCGTTTCGTTCGTTCGTTCGTTCGTTCGTTCGTTCGTTCGTTCGTTCGTTCGTTCGTTCGTTCGTTCGTTCGTTCGTTCGTTCGTTCGTTCGTTCGTTCGTTCGTTCGTTCGTTCGTTCGTTCGTTCGTTCGTTCGTTCGTTCGTTCGTTCGTTCGTTTCGTTCGTTTCGTTCGTTCGTTCGTTCGTTCGTTCGTTCGTTCGTTCGTTCGTTCGTTCGTTCGTTCGTTCGTTCGTTCGTTCGTTCGTTCGTTCGTTCGTCTTCCTTGTGTTCCTGCTTTCTGCTTTCTTCCCTTCTTTTGCCTCTTCCCCTTCCCCCTGCCTTCCCCTCCCTCTTTCCTCCTTTCAACCTTTTTCGCCAAAGGATCACAATAAACACGTGCCAATTGTAAATGAAATCAAATTAGTAAATTCTAGGAATCAGAGTGCGATAAGACCACTTACATCATGTTGCTCAAAGTAAACATCAGGTAATAGACAGGTAATCATAAAAATAATGCAAACTAAGATCCTCTGGTGACAATAAAATTCTATCCAATTGAATATCAGATAAGATAAAGTAAAACAGGTAGTTAAAAAAAGGATCCTTAAGGACAAATATGAGGGTATAAAACGTGTAAACATTTTCCATAAAGCAGACAATTGGAATTTAACTGGCAAAGTGTTAACAACTATTGTTTAAAAAATGTTTATTTTAAATTTCGTATTAATAATAACGGTGGTCTCAGTTTTTAGCCAAGAAGTAAGTGATATTAAAACAGATTTCCTATACGAATCACCGGAACATATGCATAGCCTTCATACCGAGATAAAACAACCTAATGGGTATGAATTTGATATGGTGGATCTGTTGGGTTTGGGAGACAATCATCATGAACGTTTGAAGAGACAACCTTCGTTGAAAAATTCTGCTTCGAAATTTCTACTGGAAGTGTATAATGATATTACCGAAAACGAAGCAGAATTGGATCATGTACGAGAACATTTGACTCAAGGTCGAAGGCAAAGAAGAGCTTTGAGAGAAGAGAATTTTATAACGAAATTCGATCGCATGGAAATTGAAAAGTGTAATAATATTATAACATTTTCAAGTAAAAGTAAGTTGTGAATGGGTGAATTACAAAAGGAGTTAGTTTATTAATTGTGTTTTTCTCCTTTTTCAGAAATTTTAAACTCTAATAGCAAACTTATAACCGATATACCTATTGCTAGTGATATGCAAATAGGTTTCAATACAAACGATGTACCTCGAGATCTGCAACTTGTTCATTCAGCCTTAAGAATCTATCAACAACCTAGTTTGGGTAAATATGTGCAAAATACCGATACACAAAAGGCCACCATTTCTGTATATCAAAGAGTTATGTATCGCAAAGAATATACGGGAGCCTTGAGAATTCTTAGCTCTATTAATACCACGACCACCTACAAAGGTTGGTTGGAGTTTAATATGACCCGCATATTAAATCGTTGGCTGCAGCAGAAATCCTCACAACCAGGGCGCATTAACGAATTGCTAGTGGGTGTCACTTTGGATATAGAGAATCCTGCTCATGAAACTAAAACTGTGGAAATTTTAGCCAGTGATTTGGGTTTGGTTAAACCGGATTACTCGGAGGAAACAATTGATCTGCAGCCTTTTATTATTGGCTACTTTAATGGTCCCGAATTGATGACTAAAATCCAGAAATTACGTTTCAAACGTGATGTTATCAAACGTAAACGTAAAGCCGATTTCTATATGCCACCTCCCCCACCCATTCAGGAAATCTATAAATTGCCCAAAACCTGTGAACGTTTAAATTTCACCTTGGACTTCAAAGATTTACACATGCACAATTGGGTTATAGCACCCAAGAAATTCGAAGCCTATTTCTGTGGCGGTGAGTGCAATTTTCCTTTGGGTTCCAAAATGAATGCCACCAATCATGCCATAGTGCAAACGTTAATGCATTTAAAACAACCCAATCTACCCAAACCCTGTTGCGTACCCACGGTTTTGGGTTCCATATCTATATTGCATTATCTCAATGAGGATAGTGTTAACTTAAGTAAATACCCTCAAAGTGTGGCCAAGGAATGTGGTTGTCATTAGTTTTTTTTAGATTATTTGATAATTTTGTAATTTATAAAATTAAGTTCTTTTTAATTTAACAACATTTTTCTTTAATTTGTTTGTATAAAATTTAGTTTTATTTTTTATTTTTAATAAATTTAATTTAATCTTAAATTAATTTGTTTTTGTGTAATGTGTGTGCATTTTTATAAAAATTGAATATTTTAACAATGGTTATTTAAAATTATGTACTTGTCTCAAAAATTTTACTAAATTTAAGGAATTTAAATAAAAAAATATACAATCTGGGCACTAGGCCTTTAAGAAAATGTGTGCTATATTTAGATAAATTTTGATACCAAAACATGTTTTAATAATATAGAACCTTTTAGAATGTCTTACATATATATGTATAATTAATATTGAATAAGATCTTAACTTAAACTTACTTCTAAGGCTTGGTCTCTGTAACATTATAGTGCAATAACAAATCTCTAAGGAATTGAAAAAATTAAGTATTAAATTTCATCAGCTGGATTCGTATAGTCCTTGTTAACAGTCTCTGAATAGAAAGTATTGGCGATTGGATAATAATATATTAGGACTTTTGTGGGATTTATCTCAAACATACAATAACAATTTCAAACAAAAATTGCTGAAAATAGACCGATCTCCAGAATTGTTTTATAAAAAGTGCATTTATTGTCTAAAGTTACCCTAGAAGGTGATAAAATTCGAACAAAAATCATTGTTTCAAGAACTGTTTCCAGAACCGTTTATATAACGAGTAGAGTTTGAAGAGTTTAGATACAAAGGCCTAAAACCTCCTGGAGTTAAACAAGGCGATCCAATGTTGCCCTATTTGCTGATTTATCGGCCTATATCTGATTTTCTAGGACGAAATGGCCTGATTTGCCGATTTATCCGCATATATCTGATTTTCTAAGACAATCTATTCATGTACGTCTGTTAGGACTGTTAAAGTACAATAGGGACCATAATGGAGGTCCCCTTCTTCAAAATATTCGCAAAATCTGTCTCCTAAATATTTTGACGATCGGTCCGTAGGAGACCCTATTTTAGATTTCCTATTAGATCCCCTTTTCGAAAATGACTCTAAATTAAATGACATTATAAAAGTACAGGTATGAAAATGAAATAATACAAATAAGTTTCCTCTGCAGAATTTTTGGAGGATCAGTCAATAATTGACTATATTCCCGATATAAGGACCCCATTTAGAAAATGAGTTGAAAGTTCACAACTAGCTTAAAAGTACCAATATACCGATGACATATACAATTCGCCACAAACGATATATATTATAAGAAACGAATTCCTCTACCAAATTTTAAGAGGACGGCTCATAATTGATCCTATCCCATAAATAAATCCTCCAACAGAAAATCAGAATGCATTTTTTCGATCTTTCCTTTACTAAGTAAGGAAGCGTAAGCGTAATGCCGAATGGGGGCAACAGTGCGTACATCCCAATGTGGAGTTCTATTGTCGCTATTGTTTAACTTTTACTTCTTCAAACTCTCCGCAAATCTACAAGAATCGGATGTAGTACCTTATGCAGGCGAGTTTAGAGAAAGTTCGAAAAACTCCGGTTTTTGTTGATATTTGTGACGTATTTTCAGCGCAAAGTCATGTTTGTTATAAAATTGTTTAGGACAAACTTCTCGAAATCTCTTGTGCATATATACTGAGATATCGGCAATATGGTGTTTTTTTAACTATTGTTTCAAGTTTTAGGTTAAGGTTGATATAGATGCCAACAAAATACTAATAGAACTGGATAGACGCAGTCTAACGGGGCACTGCTCAGTTAGGGCCTTTGTCAGTAAGTGGGATAGCAATACACCGGACTATTGTAGGTTATGCAAGGATGAGAAGTGGAGTCGATCGAGCATATAATTTGCTACTGTCCTAGGATACAGAGTCTCAGGCTTAAATGGCTAGGGAGTAGGTTTCACGACGAAATTGGGGACCCTGACCCAGTTTACTAGGTTTTGTCAAGGGCATTAGTCACTTCTTCGACTGGGCTTTATAGGGGGACGTAGATTTTCCTTTTATCTCTTTATTCTTTGGGGCACTGACTTGTTAATTATATCTATACTTTTACCTTCTTCTCTGGTTTCAATGGTAGTGTGTTTTCTTTTGTTTTCTGTTTATGAATCCTCACTTTTTGAAGAGAATCACTGGGTGGATATGCACCGTTTTTATGGAGTATAACCCTTCTTAACCCAACCTAAACCTAGGTTAAGATATCTCCAAAAAGGCAGAAGATATAACAAAGTTTAAGACTTCACTTTAGAGTCAAATTGAACTATATTTAACAAATTTTACATAAAAATTATCCTCACGCTGTTGTAGAATCTCAAAAATGCACAAAAACTCGAAAATCTTTTATTTTCACGTGTTATTTTCGCATTTGTGTCAGATATTAAAAAAAGTTTTCCGGATCTACATAAAATTGTAATTTTAATCAAAATTTGTATTAATTTCTTAATTAGTAACATAAACATTTGTGTTAATGTAAAAGTAACAATAATTTTTAGAACCAAAAAGTTTATACTTAAATAAAATATATATATAAAAAATAATCTAAATAATTTAGTATGTTACTAAATATAGCACACAAGTATGTTTTTAAAATTATAAACTAAAAAGATGTACATCAATTAATAATTGAAAATTACAAGACTATTTATTTGTTTGTTTGTTTTTAAATGAGATTTTAAATAAGTAATAATTAAATATATAAATATTAAATTATAATATAAGAATACAATAAAATAAAAATAATAAATTAGACTAAATAAAACGACATCTTACTGGTGTTGGTCCATAGAGATTCTTAACAACTAAATAATTTCAAAACTTTTCAACTTATTTGCAATAATTTGTCTACAATCAAACCTGATCTATAGAATATGTGTATATATATATATAGCGAACATGTTGTAAATTTACTGTTAACAACGCAAAACACATTTAATCCAATCGGACATTTCGATTTCAATGACATTATCCTGATTGTGATCTTTACGCTGGAAATAATCGAATGCTGCCGTTAAATGTAAAACTGCTGAAGCAAAATCACTTAAACGTAAAGTGCCATCTTTGCGTATGAAACGTTGCATTATGCAATTCATAATATCGGTGCTTAACTGAAAACCCACATCATAGAGAGCATCGCGCAGACGTTCGGCTCTTAAAATGCCGGCTTTTTCTTTGGTGTACATTTTAAATACTCCCTGCCAGGACTTTAAATTCACCATAAAAGTTTTGAACTGTAAAAAATTAATACGACCTGTGCCGGTTTTATCCTGTAAAGCGATAACCTGGCGGCAAATGTCTATATTGGCGCAACCTTTAATGTAATCATTGGGCAGACAGGCATCCAATAACTCATGCAGTTCAAAACAATTAATGGTTTTATTTTCATCGGCCAATTGCATAAATACGGGTTCATATTGACACACGTTTTTAATTTTCGTAGAATCGGCTTCATTTTTAAGCACTGGGAAGGGATCGAGCAGCATTAATGTCTGAGTTTCTAAGAGAGATAAACGTAAGGGTACTGTACCCAATATTCTGACAGTAAAACTAGTTTCTTCTCCCGGTTCATAGGTGGTGGGCATTAGAACATATTGTCCCACTTCCAGCTGACAATGACAAGTCACATGTCTGGTATTGCCATAATCCGAATTCAGAAAACTAACTTGGGTTTTGAAAAATTCTTTGGGTAAACATTCGGTGATCTTTTGATTAACCTTAGAGCCCGCCACACCGCTCAATTTGTACATAGTGAAACCTATAACTTTTGGTTCCACTGCCGTGTGTTGATTGAGGGCCACCACAATTTCCTGTTTCTCCGGTATGGTTAGCAATAGTTGTGGATTAATGTGAAATGATTCATGATTACGACAACCACCCGCGGTAACACCACGTTTCCATTGTCCCTGAAACATTTTCATTTGCCAACGTTTCGGTCGATCCTGTAGTGTGAGTTCATCTTTAGCTGTGTCAGCATCAAGGTAAATGACCTCTAGACTGGAGAAAGTTTGTGTGAAATCCAAAAACGACATCCAAAATTCTCCCACTTCTAGTTGGCCAAATAAACGATCACGTTCCTGTACCGAGACACGTTCCCATGTTGGGGACATTGCCGACCAATCGCCTTCGTAGTCATTGTTGTTGGCAAAAGCATTACATGCCAAAGGGTCCTTAATACGCACCAATTGTACAGCGTCACCGAGTAGTGTTTCAACTTTATCCAGTGAGCAGAGTCTAAAATGGGTAAAACAAATAGTTAGTTTATTGATCTTCCGAGAATATCGGATATTTATTTTGAACATATAACTACTAACGTATTTTTAGCGTGATAAATTGACACACAAAAATATACCAAGTCCATGCAAATTATCATTCAGAATTCCAAATTACTCTTATTTCCGCAACCCATGCCGTTTAAACGTTTAAAATTACTTTTACGGTGTTTTCAAACTCATATCGTGAATACCCTCTTTATATTACTCTCACTTTCTATTTATACATTCTTAATTCTTAATTCTTGTTCTTGATCTCATGTTGTTAAATCTTTAAAATTCTATACGACAAAACTGGTTTTAAACTAATTTTAATAAAATTTTAATGAATAACCTCTAACCTTTTCAAATAAAAGTATGTTTGCTCTATTAATAATTATCACTTTTAAACTGCTAACCAATAGTGTCCACATTTTTATTTCTAAATATTTGATATTCTGAATGATTAAAAAGTACGTAGGTTCGACTACAAATCTTGGAATTTACTCTGTTTTATAGCATCAACAGTTTGTCGTTGTTAATTTTCCAATTTTCTGGAACTTTTCCAATTTTTTATTTCAGTTATTTTACAAAATCATAGCTGCTGTGGAAGATCCGAGATCCTGAATGCGTTCTTTTTATGTTAAAGTTCTTCATGGGAAAAGTATATGTGATCTCTACTTTACAAGTGTAGTAGACTGTAGACTAGACTAGAGACTAAATTGAAGATCTGACTATAGGCTAGATACTAAATTACAGTTAAGACTGTTAGACCAAATTACAGAATATGATATAAACTATACTATAGAATACATTGTCGACTAGATCACAGACTGTAGGTTGAGGGTTTAATTTCCACCGGCGCGCCGCGGCAACTCTGACAAAGAAACACACAAGGCAACCAAGCAACCAACTAACTAACTAACTACCGAACGAACGAACGAACGAACGAACTAACGAACGAAAGAACGAACGAACGAACGAACGAACGAAACGAAACGAACGAACGAACGAACGAACGAACGAACGAACGAACGAACGAACGAACGAAACGAACGAACGAACGAACGAACGAACGAACGAACGAACGAAGGACGACGAACGAAACGAACGAAAACGAACGAACGAACGAAACGAACGAACGAACGAACGAACGAACGAAAAACGAACGAAAGAACGAAAACGAAGAACGAACGAACGAAAACGAACGAAACGAACGAACGAACGAACGAACGAACGAACGAACGAACGAACGAACGAACGAACGAACAAAGAACGAAACGAACGAAACGAACGAAAAACGAACGAACGAACGAACGAACGAACGAACGAACGAACAACGAACGAACGAACGAAACGAACGAACGAACAACGAACGAACGAACGAACGAAACGAACGAAAAACGAACGAACGAACTAACGAAACGAACGAACGAACGAACGAACGAACGAAAGAACGAACGAACGAACGAACGAACGAACGAACGAAACGAACGAACGAACGACGAACGAACGAACGAACGAACTAACGAACGAACGAAAAACGAACGAACGAACGAAAACGAACGAAACGAACGAACGAACGAAACGAACGAACGAACGAACGAACGAACGAACGAACGAACGAACGAAACGAACGAACGAACGAACGAACGAACGAAGAACAAAAAAGAAGACGAGCGAGCGAGCGAGCGAGCGAGCGAGCGAGCGAGCGAGCGAGCGAGCGAGCGAGCGAGAGAGCGAGCGAGCGAGCGAGCGAGGAGCGAGCGAGAGGGAGCGAGCGCGAGAGAGCGAGAGCTAGCGAGCGAGCGAGCGAGCGAGCTAGCGAGCGAAGCGAGCTAGCGAGAGCGAGCGAGCTATCGAGGAGCGAGCGAGCGATCGATATATCTATCTATCGAGCTATCGAGCTATCGATCTAGCGAGCGATCTATCTATCTATCTATCTATCTATCTATCTATCTATCTATCTATATCTATCTATCTATCTATCTATCTATCTATCTATCTATCTATCTATCTATCTATCTATCTATCTATCTATCTATCTATCTATCTATCTATCTATCTATCTATCTATCTATCTAACTAGCCAACTAACTTTTCTTTAACAGAATTCTTCCAGCATTTTGGACAGCCATTATTTACGCCTAACAATGATGATCAGATTCAAAAGTAAAAAATCGCATTGTAAATTACCCCTTTTTAAGTTATACAGAATCTATTTTCTCGTACAATAAGTCTGGTGCTTCCTTTACATTGTCCAACAAAACCTAAGACTATAACGGATCCTTGTAAATGCTGGTCCATTTTCAAATGCTGAGAAATCGCTAACCGATCGTCAATACATATGTATGTGTAGAGGAATAATTAAAAATCCCTGTCCGTCAGCCTGTATACTTTAAACCTGTCCATTTTTAATAATATCGATTTTATTTAGTCCGCATGCAAATGTCTCCCTTTAATATAGGTTAAACGCTCATAAATTATTAAGCAATTTTGGTAAAATCAAACAAAGATTAGTTAAGGAGTTAAGGTCCTCGACTTCTAATTTGAGTTGAAAGGTCTATAATCTCATGCATTTATTTAAAAATTAGTTTAAATTAAAACGGCATTCTTAGTCGCTATTCTGATTAAGTCCAATGTGGCATTCTTCTCATAAAAGTACATAGAAGAATTCATTAACAAATACTATTTGAAATATTTTCTTATTTTGCGTTTGCGGCTTGCTTATGTTTAATCAATAAAAATTATTTAATAATTTATGCGTAAAATCTATTACAATTAAATTATAAAAAAAAACTATTCATTTAAAAGAATTCAAAGAATCAAGTATTGTTTTTAATACATTGATTAAATTATATAGAATATTGATCATTTAATAAATGACATTGAACAAGACAAGTGATTTTTCAAATTAGAACAACCAACATGTGTTTTCTATTGATAAAGTAATAATTGCTAATAAGAATTTTATAATCAGACTAACAGACAGAATAACTCCTACACTAGTAAAAAAAACTATTATACGGTAGAATATAGCTGAAACGATTTTAAAGATCAAGATTTTCATTGTCTGAACTTGCATTTGTCTGTTATGTTCCATGTAAATAAAATTATAAATTTTTTTAAATATGCGCCCACAGAAAAATTTCTCGTTTTTACACTTTTATTTGACTTATGAATAATTTCATATGATGCCGGTAATATGTCGGTTACGATTCAAAAAGTACAAAAAGTAGACAAAGAGAGGATAGGAATTAACAGAATAAAACGGGTCTTACGACCATTCGAACCTAAAAGAAGAGAAGGATGGGTTGCAATAGGGCTAAAAATTCGATCATAGTTGGGTCTCTACAATGAAGCAAATAAAACCCGGAAATATCAGGCCAGATATTTGAGGTAATACCTTTTAGACAATCCTCAACTCTTTGTGGAGATTTATTGCTTGGCATATGGCTCTAGGTTATAAAATTGGAAAAATTTTAGGCCAAACTATACTTGATTCTCTCTAATTAAAACACAACTTTAAGGCCGATATCCGTATGATCAAAGTATGTATTTATACCAGGGGTTCTTTTCGTATTTTGCTTCACTTTGACCCCTTAAAGAATTTATGATATCTCGCGGATCCCCTCGTACATATTTATTTCCAAATAGTTCTAATATATAGTCAAGGTGTAGACTTTACACACGGATGCGTTGAGGTATCACATCTATTAAATGTCCCGTAAATTTGAATAATTTGTCTGATTATCAGGACCGTTGGTCGAGTGAGCACACTTGCTGGATCGCTAGGGCATAGTGGCCTCATATGGACCTACATAGAACTACCTATTTCCTTGATCTTTATAAACTACCACTAGGTAATCTGATATCGTTCATTACAGTTTAATATAAATTTGGTAACCATGCTAGACGGCTTGGTCTTACATAGCATGACTTCTGCAGAAGTTTAGCCATCTTCTCTGTAACTGTCCAGCACAAAACCGAACTCTAGGTTCAACATATTTCAACGATCTAACTGATCTATCGAATGTTCTGTTTCTTCATACTATATCCCTACTCAACGACAAGTTTGTCGTATCTTCTCTCTCCTTTCTTTCTGTCTCTTCTATCCCTCTTCTAGTTTATTATAACTATTATTATTAAGTATTCATCCTTACACTACTCTACTGTAAGCGAATTAAAAAAGCAAAACTAAAGTTAAACTCACCTGTAGTTAACATTGAGTATTATGCCATTCGGTAGACGTTCAGGTGTATTTTTATGCTGAGCCATGGCAGCACTTGTTGCAGCTATACAGGTGACAATGCAAGTGGTATCCAAATGAGATTTCAGCTGTTGAGGCCTTACCAAATCTGTAGTACTGGTGGCCTTAAGGGGTATGCACTGTACAACACCACCCAATAAATCACTAAGGCCATCCGAACGGGTGCCATATTTAAGAGCCTCATAAGAACCATGCAATTTAGCAATGGCCTTTTCCAGCAAAGAGGCCCAATAACAATTTGATGTTTGAGGTTGTAAGAAAGCCAAACGGCCATTTATGGTGGGCAAACGATCATCGACTAAAACCTCCACCCATTCACCACACCACCAGAGACGAAAACGAAAAACACCATTAGCTTTGTCCAGACTCTGATCGGCTGGTACAACACGATAGAAAAGATTGCGCAGAGAATGTAAAACACCTAAACAGGAAACTAACCAACGATCACCCATTTTACCCGGAATAACATCAAAATTTTCCGTTTCATTGACAAAACAGGCATTTGGAGCATCAGCTATTTCGGATATGCGACGCCATTGAAATGTAAAGGGTGGTGTTTGATAGTAGAAAACAGATTGTTGTACAGCTGGAAAATCGGGATCTTCCCAGAGCGTATTACGAGTACGACACTCATTTTTAATGCGTTCATATTTTGATGTCATCTTAGAGAGTTATTATTCCTCTTGTTGGGGTTTTATTTGAAGTTATAGTTTAAGTTGTTCCGTCCAAAAATAACCACATTTAACAACAACTCAACTAAATAACTGCTGAGTTTTTTGTTGGTTGGTTGGTTAGCTGGCTGGCGTTTATGTTGTTTGGCTGTTTGATAGTTAGACGGACGGATGTTTAGTTGGATGGTTAGTTTTACCGTTCAATTAATTTACTTATTTTGGTCTTAAGTTGTGGGCGTTTTCTTATGCAAATACATATGTTGTTTAAAGAAAACTTAAATATTATTTATAATTTTTTTTTTATTAATGTGAACACACACCACTCGTTTTGTTGGTGCTGCTGTTCGTGCTCAACTTGACACATTAACCAACACCAATATTTTTTATTAATATTTTTTGTCGTTAAACTTTTCCAATTTGTAGGAATATTCTGGTTTCTTTAACTTTTTTTTTTATTGGAATAAAACTTAACAACACCTTACACTTTAAACAATTTTTATAATTCTTTTTCCTTTCTTTAGTAATAAAACTAATTAAATTTTTAATCACGTATTAATTTCTTTTTGTACTTGTTTTTTTTTCTTTTGTTTCTATTTATATATTCAAAAAATATTTTTTATTATTATTTATTTGTCGTTTTCTTATTATTAATTTATAAGAGTTGTTAGTTTTGCGTATGACCTTGTTTTGGGGAAAAATTCAAATTCGTATTAAAAAAACACACACACAACAACAACACTGCAATGTCTTCTGTTTTCTTCATTCAATACACAATAATTCCACAAAAAAATAAAACTAAATTATTACTTATTAACTAGTACTAGTATGTACTAGCACTCAAACTCAAATATTAGTTAAAAAAAAAAAATAAAGAAAAAAATTTATGATTTTCGTCCAAGTGCACACAAAGTGAAAGTTATTTAAAAAAAAAATCCAAATAAAAATAAAAAAATTATTGTCTATATTGTACACGCAAAAATAGTGTAGAATGCGAACGTATAAACGAACGAGCGCACGAAAATGAAAGAAAGAAAATATAATGAATGTTTAAGTTGGTTAGATTGGTTGCTTTGAACCAGCTAAGAGAGTTTTATATTTTTTTTGGGCAATCAGCCAACAGTTTTTTTATGGCTTAAAAGAAAAAGACATAAAAACATGTTAGAATAGCAATGTAGCCACCTGGTTTACCATAAAAAACCTTTAACCACCTGTGTTTTAAATCAAACTAAATGAGCATGCGCAACGTTTTTAGTTGACAAGTGTTGCCACTCTTAACTGTAGGTTGGTTGTTGTTTTATATTATTATCTAATAAATGCAACTCTGGGTGAAATACAAAAATATTAATTAACCGGAAATTATCTAAAATGTATATTAGGGTTCTATAAATCGACTTTCGAATAATCGAACAATCGACTTTTTGTCGAAAAAAGTCGAAAAGTCGAAGTCGACTATTTTGTTCCAAAAAAGTCGATAACTCGACTATCGTCTATGAAAAAAGTCGAAAAGTCGACTTTGTAAATAAAAGTCGAAAAGTCGGAAAGTCGAAAAAAGTCGATAAGTCGAAAAAAGTCGAAGAAAGTCGAAAAGTCGGAAAAAGTCGAAAAGTCGGAAAAAGTCGAAAAGTCGAAAAAAGTCGAAAAGTCGGAAATAGTCGAAAATTTTAAAAAAGTGGAAAAGTGATCAAAAACTCTAAAATAGTCGGAAAAACTCGAAAAAAGTAAAAAAATAGTCGAAAAAAGTCGAAAAAAAGTCGAAATAAGTCGAAAATAGTCAAAAAGTCGTAAAAAATCGAAAAGTCGAAAAGTCGGAAAAAGTCGAAAAGTCGAAAAAAGTCGGAAAAATTCGAAAAAAGTCGAAAAGTCGAAAAAAGTCGAAAAGTCGAAAAGTCGGAAAAAGTAGGAAAAAGTCGAAAAGTCGAAAAAAGTCGGAAAAAGTCGAAAAGTCGAAAGGTCGAAAAGTCGACCATTTATAAAATACTAAAAGTCGAAAAGTCTAAAAGTCGACTTTTAAATAAATGAAAAAGGTCGAAAAGTCGAAAAATCGACTTTTCATAAAATGGAAAAAGTCGAAAGGTCGAAAAGTCGACTTTTAACTAAATGCAAAAAGTCGAAAAGTCGAAAAGTCGACTTTTCGTTTCAACTATAGAACCCTAATGTATATTAGTAGGTTCATTATTTTTGTTTATATTGTTAAACATTTCGATTGTTATCAGTTATATAAACTTTAAAGGAAAATAGGTGATTTTAAAAGTCAGAGATCTCAAATATAAGCAGCATAGCATGCTTATGTAAAGGGAAGATTGGAATTGAATGAAGTTGTCCACTATATAGATGGGTCCTTCGATAGCAAACTGTATACACTGGCATTAGGCATTGTCATCGATGTAGCCTTCAATAACGTACACACATTAGATACTCTTATCCAATCCTTAGACCAGTTTTATGTTGACCGGATGCTCCGTTACTGGATCAACTACATGCTAAGAAACAGGTGGATAAGCTGCAAGATGTTCAAGGTACAGCAGATTGTCTAATTTACTCTGGGTAACCACGATAAATAGCCTCCTAAGGACCCTTAAAGAGAAAGCACTTAGACAATGTCGTTGTACTTATAAGGGTAAAGAATCCACATAACTTGTGTAGAAGGGCTCTGAACACGGCCTTGATCTGGGCTCAACCTAGAGACCTCAATGTTAACACGGCGAAGTCGGAAATATGTCTTTTCACAAGAAAGACCAAAATTTTGAAGTATATACAACCCTGTTTCCTGGTCAAGAAGATACCGGTGACCGACAGAGTTAAGTACTTAGGTGTAATCCTTGATCGGAAATTAAGATGGAGGCAGAACATAGAGGAAAGAATTAAAAGGGCATATCGGTGATGGGCGCATTTTAGGAGAACCATAGACCTTAGTCGTACTCTGACAAGTGTAATTAGACCAATTCTATGTTATGTTTAAATAATCTGCTGGACTTTTTTGGAAAAATGATATAATATCACACTTGTACAGGCAGTGCTTGGAAACGATGCTAGATATTCCACCTCTTGAAACGTAATTAAGATATGAGGCAGCGCTTACAGCCGAACGGCTCATAACTTTAGGTGAACTGACTGAAAGCGGTTATAGGACATATCATCAATGTATACTGGACACATTAGAAGGCTAGACACAATCATTCCAGATAGTATGTCATGGTCAAGATGAACATTAGAGCAAATACCCGCAGGACTCCGTTGCTCACGGATGGCTCTAAATTGGGGCACAAGGGGAAAGGATCCACATAACTTGTGTAGAAAGGCTCTGAACATGGTCTTAAGCTGGGCTCAACCTAGAGGTATCAATGTTAACACGACGAAGTCGGAAATATGTCTTTTCACAAGAAAGACCAAAATTTTTAGGTATATACAACCCTGTTTCCTGGTCAAGAAGATACCGGTGACCGACAGAGTTAAGTACTTGATCGGAAATTAAGATGGAGGCAGAACATAGAGGAAAGGATTAACAAGGCACATCGGTGCTGGGCGCTTTGTAGGAGATCCATACGCATGAAATGGGGCAATAGTTATAAAAGTGTAATTAGACCAATTCTATGTCATGTTTCAATAATCTGGTGGACTTCTTTGGAAAAAAGGTATAATATTAAACTACTACAGGCAGTTCAGCGTACATACAGCTTGGAAACAATGCTCTGAAAACGATGCTAGACCCATTGAAACATATTTAAGATATGAGGCGACTCTTACAGCCGAAGAGCTCATTACTTTAGGCGAACTAGCCAAAAGCGGTTATAAGACACGTCATGAATGTATACTGGACACATTAGAAGGCTATATACAATCATCGGACGTGCCCGATCGCATACCAGACACAAAAGATCTAGGAACTTTGAAACACTGAGAGCAAATTCCCGTAGGAATCAGTTGCTACACGAATGGCTCTAAATTGGGGGATATTGTGGGCCTGGGGTTCTATATTGAAGACCCAGAAACAGAAATATACAACCGTTTACCTAATCACAATACTAGCTTCCAGACAGAATAAATATAGCGCCAACAGGGATTAACATATTTAGCGACAGCCAGAAGGCAATTAGCGAGATATCAGGTGAAAAAGTTAAATCTAAGACCGTATTGGATTTTAACAGAATATCCTCCCAGAGATGAGGTTTACATCATATGGATACCAGGCCACTCGGCAACGAAGAGACAAATGTATTAGCTTTAAAGGGAAGGGAAATCGAGGTAGTTAACAACTGTAGATCATGTGGAGAGGACAGTGAACCTCTGAGGCTCTTTATTTTCCATTGTCAGATATTCATCAAAATTAGATCCAAATATCTTGGGAGTAATATTATTTCGAATATACTGATTGTAAAATCCTTATGAATTACATCCAGGAAACTGAGTTTCTGAATATTGAAAGTGCACAACAGACCCGACAGTAGCCTAGGTGTATTTCTTTGGATCTGATGTAGTATATACATCCTCCTATCAACCTAACCTTACCTAAGAAGTACATTTGCTCTTTCGTCGACTATTATTCAATAGTTGTCTGATGTGGTATGATGCAAAGCTTACTTCTGAAATAGTTGATAGACTTATTTTGACTTATCAATATCTACTAGACCTTTTTTCCTTCCGATCCTGTGGGAAGCTTGGTTAAAATATTAATGCGGTATAAATCACAGGGTAAGTCTGTGGATTAATAAAATGTTGGATTTGAGATGATAATGAAAATATTGGGTATGAGTTTGGTGTGCGATGTAACATCGGATACTTGAATCTGATGGATGAGAAGGATTCTGAGGGTTTGAGTTTTGAGTAATGACGGATGGTGCGAGATTACGTCCCTAGGTGCTGTTACCGAAACAACAGAGTCATCACAGTAGTATGGTTATGCGACTTTAAGAGGTTAAGGAATGCACTGGCATGAGTATTTAGATGATGAGAATGATCTAGGGAAATAAGCATTGCTCATGACATCAAAAGGGTCTGATGTTCGATTGACTTAACTCTAGTGATTTCCTTTTCCTTGTCGGGGTATGTATTGGGCTCGAATAGCTCGAATATTTGAGCAAAGCACTTGTGCATGGACCGGCAGAATATGTACAAACATTGCCACCGACGTGTAAGAAACAAAAAAGGGCGGTGGTGAGTCGTCTAGTCAGCTCACCCAGTGATGGAAAAAGTATCACCGTGAAATAAGGCCAACACTGCAAATGTTCACATTAAGCACTTCCACATCTTTTCGCATTCTTGAAAGCTCTGCTTATATAATCATTAGCATGTATTTTTAAAAACACTCTCACTTAGTGTTGCCATACCAAATGATATTTTAACGCTCATTTAGAAACTTCCGGAAACAGAATGTTTATAAACAAATGTTTATAGTCATAATGAATCTGGCAGGTAAAAACCTTTTAGTTTAAATGCAGATACAATTTCATAACAATCAGGTCTGTCACACATTCCGATCGGAATGGTTTCAATTCCGTATTATTATTCCGATCATTTTTGTTTTAGCTTCTCCAAATTCCGAATTATTTCGTAAATTGACAAAAAATGAATAAAATTATATAGATTTCATTTAAAATTGTTCCTGTTTGGCTAATCAAAACAAGAACCATGTTTTTAGTAAAGGTTCTTATTATTAAAACTAAGTAAAGCGTTAATTACATACAAATATCAATTCCACTTCAAAAACTGAAAGTGGTTTCATTCCGAAAGATTTTTTCGTTTTCTTTTTTAGAAGAAGCAAAAATACGGAAATAATTCCACTTTCGATCGGAATGAAATTCTGAGACAGGCCTGAATATGTTTTAAAGCTAACGTCATCCAAAATAGAAAAGATAATTTGTTGGACCATGCAGAAGTTTTGGCTAGAAAACTGTGTATTTATTAGTTTTTCAAATTATATCAAAAATTGTCCAATTTTGAGATCTATTTTTACACATTATGTACAAAAACTACAGATTATTAGTTTTTAATATAAATATAAACTTTTTTAATCGTTCAAAACTTAATAACATGCTTAAAATTTCACTTACTTTCATCTTTTTTTCACTTATTGAAAAAATATCTTAGCACTGCACAAATTATAACGCAATAAATTATATTCCATTTGATGAGCATTGATACGTCTTTCCGTTAGCACTAATGTTTGCTGTAGTTTTTCATTTTCACTCGCCTGTTTGGCTGCAGTATTTGTATTTGTTCTAGCGGCCGTATTATTGGCAACACTATTAATCTCCAATAACATTTCTTTTATTTTTCGTCTTTCAGCTTCAAAACGTTCACGTACAGTTGAGAACCACTCGAGCGAATTAAAGTCTCCGATTTGATTTAATAGCTTTAGTATATAGGTTAGACCTACGGCAAAACCATCATCGAAAAGAACGGCTTCTTCGCGATCTTTTTTATTTATTTTAGATTTAACTGCCAGCATATACTCCACATAGTTCATGATGAGGGGAGGAACAATTAGGTAGAAATTACGCAAGTGTAAATTGTGAGGATTGCGAAAGAAGGGCTGAAAGGCCTCAACGAGAAGCTAGAGATATAAATAATGGAAGTTGGTAGAAAATGTAATTGATATTGACTCTGATATATATAGAGAAACATATAACTCTTATAGGTCTGGTTTAAGTTTTTATTTACGTACTTCTGGCCAGATTTGTGTGAGAATTGTGTTATAAATGCGGAGGAGTTTATTTCCTCTTAAGTGTTGAATGTTTATGAAATTTATATAATGGAATCTTACCTTGAAGTAATCCGTATTATCTGCAAAACTTTTTGCTAAATTTTGAATATTTGTTTCAACATTGCCGGCAGCCATTTGTACCTCATCACTCAATTGCTGCTCTTTACATTGGGATACAAATTTTAAGTTTTCATCAAACTTGGGTAAATATAAACTGGCGCTATAATTGGCATGTATACTGCCGGAACGTACTAAACGGATATAACCCATGGCATTGCCTACAATAAAAATAGTTTGTTAGTAAAACAGTAAGGGTATACTGAACTAGAATTGAACTGGAACTGAACTAGAACTGAACTAGAACTGAACTAGAACTGAACTAGAACTGAACTGAACTAGAACTGAACTAGAACTGAACTAGAACTGAACTAGAACTGAACTAGAACTGAACTAGAACTGAACTAGAACTGAACTAGAACTGAACTAGAACTGAACTAGAATGAACGAGAACTGAACTAGAACTCAATTGAACGGAACAGAACTGTACCAAAGCAGAACAAATATAAAATACTTACCAACATGAGTAATGACTTTCCTAAACAAATCCATATACGTTTGACCATCATTGGCTAAACCCAATTTGCGAATGTCCTTATTAAAAGCATCTGCCCGTTCATAGGGATACAAAGGATATTCATCCTGTTGTTTGCGTTCCGCAAATGATCTCAGCTCCTTCATTAGGCGAGCTTTAATTTGTTCATCGTATAGAAATTGTGAAAATGTATAGAATTTTTGCCTTAAAAACTGATATGTAAAATTTACGGTGGTATTTATAACACCGGTGCCATGAGTCCTCAAAGAATTCGCCACATGTCGTATACCTATGGTGTCCAAATGTTTGTTCGAACTTTGTTGTTCCACAAATATTTGCGAATTCATATTATAAACATATTTCGAAACGAAGATATGTATCTTACGCATAATCTCTAAAATATCTATACCCTGTTCCAAGGTTTGATTGGGTAAATAATCTTCGACGGGATGAAGTAATAAACGATAATTGGCTAAATGTCTCATTTCTTCATAGGTTTTCCAATCGTGCAATGATATGGTAGTTAAGTTATAAAACATGGCACTCAAATAATTTTCTATGTGATCTTTTAAGATCACATAATTGCCATTCACTTGCAAAGGGCAAACATTTATCAGTTCCTTATAATCATTAATGCCCTGTTCGAAGGGATTCATTTTTTCAACTTGCAGATTGGCGTGAACTTCTAAACGCAAAAATATTTCAATTTGAGCACATAACTTACTAATAATCTCAGAACGTATAATTTCATAAGTGGATTTTTGTAAATCGTTGGAAAGATTTAAATCTTTGAGATTAAGGAAATTTAAAGTATTGCCACATTCAGTAGAGGCTTGTATGAGATGCTAAAATAGGTAATGAAGGGACAACAAAATGTTAAAAAACTTTTCAACTGTAATTATATAAAAAATTGAAGGGTTACATATAATTTCGATTCAAAAGTGAACTAGAACTGAACTAGAAATGAACTAGAACTGAACTAGAACTGAACTAGAACTGAACTAGAACTAAACTAGAACTAAACTAGAACTAAACTAGAACTGAACTAGAACTGAACTAGAACTGAACTAGAACTGAACTAGAACTGAACTAGAACTGAACTAGAACTAAACTAGAACTGAACTAGAACTGAACTAGAATTGAACTAGAACTGAACTAGAACTGAACTAGAATCGAACTAGAACTGAACTAGAACTGAACTAGAACTGAACTAGGAACTGAACTAGAACTGAACTAGAACTGAACTAGAACTGAACTAGAACTGAACTAGAACTGAACTGAACTAGAACTGAACTAGAACTGAACTAGAACTGAACTAGAACTGAACTAGAACTGAACTAGAACTGAACTAGAACTGAACTAGAACTGAACTAGAACTGAACTAGAACTGAACTAGAACTGAACTAGAACTGAACTAGAACTGAACTAGAACTGAACTAGAACTGAACTAGAACTGAACTAGAACTGAACTAGAACTGAACTAGAACTGAACTAGAACTGAACTAGAACTGAACTAGAACTGAACTAGAACTGAACTAGAACTGAACTAGAACTGAACTAGAACTGAACTAGAACTGAACTAGAACTGAACTAGAACTGAACTAGAACTGAACTAGAACTGAACTAGAACTGAACTAGAACTGAACTAGAACTGAACTAGAACTGAACTAGAACTGAACTAGAACTGAACTAGAACTGAACTAGAACTGAACTAGAACTGAAACTAGAACTGAACTAGAACTGAACTAGAACTGAACTAGAACTGAACTAGAACTGAACTAGAACTGAACTAGAACTGAACTAGAACTGAACTAGAACTGAACTAGAACTGAACTGAACTAGAACTGAACTAGAACTGAACTAGAACTGAACTAGAACTGAACTAGAACTGAACTAGAACTGAACTAGAACTGAACTAGAACTGAACTAGAACTGAACAAGAACTGAACTAGATCTGAACTAGAACTGAACTAAACTGAACTAGAACTGAACTAGAACTGAACTAGAACTGAAGTAGAACTGAACTAGAACTGAACTAGAACTGAACTAGAACTGAACTAGAACTGAACTAGAACTGAACTAGAACTGAACTAGAACTGAACTAGAACTGAACTAGAACTGAACTAGAACTGAACTAGAACTGAACTAGAACTGAACTAGAACTGAACTAGAACTGAACTAGAACTGAACTAGAACTGAACTAGAACTGAACTAGAACTGAACTAGAACTGAACTAGAACTGAACTAGAACTGAACTAGAACTGAACTAGAACTGAACTAGAACTGAACTAGAACTGAACTAGAACTGAACTAGAACTGAACTAGAACTGAACTAGAACTGAACTAGAACTGAACTAGAACTTAACTAGATCTGAACTAGAACTGAACTAGAAATGAACCTGAACTGAACTAGAAATGAGCTAGAACTGAAATTTTTATCTTGAAGATCTATTTTAATCTCTCACTTACCTGGAATGAATTAAAGTCTAATTTTTTATCTACAATTTGTTTAAGATAAGCTCGCAAAATCGATTGATGCCAAAACAGGAATGAAGTATCACACATTTCGTGTATGTTATCCTGTAAATCGCTTATCAATTCTATACGTTTAATAAGGTTACGAAAACGTTCTTGTTGTTCACTTGACAAAATCTTATATTTAGCACTGGAAGCATCAAAAGCTAGTTTAGCCACCAAAATACGAACTTTACTCGGAGGTCCGTGAAGACAACGTTCGGTTATTTTTAAAGCAGCTAGAGCATCAACACTTTTATCGCGTAATTTGGAGGAGATGATTTTTTTCTATAATCAAAAGATGAGATTTTAGGGAAATAATTTTAAAATTGTGTACAAACATTTGACTTACCTTGCAGGCATTAATCAATTGCAAAACTTTATATTGAAAATACTGTAAAATGCAATGTATTACTTTGGCAATGTTTGTGGCATGTTCATTAAAACTTAATTGAATCATTTTCAACATTTCCAAAAGTTTACAAATCGATAATAAAGTTTGCTTAGTCATGGGTATTTGTAGATTTTCATGGGAATTTACTATGCCCTTAATTAAATAACTTAAATGGCCTGAAGTACGCATTCCCTGCACCAATAATGTTGTCAGCTCCTTAAATTGTTCGATACGCAATTCGAAGGGTCCACAACTTAAAGTCTTTTCAATTTTTAATACCCACAGACTGATTTCACTGCAGTATAAACGACAATCTTTTGTCAATTTCTGACCATGATGTTGTAGAAATAATTGCTGTTGTCGTCGGAAATCCATTAGCAGTTTTTCATGTGTTTTAATAAGAGTTAAAGCATTTTTACGTAAAAAGTCGCTTGAAGACCAAGGTATATTACCAATAAGCATAATGGCTTGATGTTTGCCATTTAATTCAATTAAAAGTTTAAGGGATTTTGTATCGACTTGTCCACAAAAGTCATGGAATACTACACAAAAGGCGTTGAGTTTTATTATGTTGTACGTATCACTAAAGGCGTTCAATTCACTGGGATTTGTTTTGTCGATTTCTTGTAGTTGTAGTTTTAGATATTCATTGAATTGTTGGCTTAAATGACCTACTCCTTGGGGTCCTATCTTCTCTTTAATGCTAAACGTACTGTCGAGAAAGTGCTAAAAAGAAATATTTGAAATTTTTATACATTTTTCAGAATTGTTTCATCTTATGTTCGAAGAATTTTTAAATCAAATCTCAAAAATTCGAAATCATGACGAAACGTTTGGGAATTTTATTTGTAAATTTTAGTTATATTATTTGGAATACTGTAAATTTTGGCTTACCCTAAATATACACCCGGTAAATAGGAAATCCAATTCCTGTAAACAATTTCTTAAACCATTAAGTTCCGATGTAGTGCAATTATCCCATGAGTTGCCACTTTGTGTAATGGCTTCTATAGTTTTCTTGTAAGATGGCCAATAGCGAGCGAAATTGGAACGATATAAAATCTCATCAAAAATTAAAATGTTCATGAACAAATTCGATAAATAATCGCAAATGTGCTAGAAAAGAAATAGAGGAAATAAAAAAGTTTAAAAAATTTATGAGTACAAATAGTTAAGGTTTTATAAAAAGCCTGAACTTGAACTAAAACTGTACTAAAACTGAATTAGAACTGAACTAGAATCGAACTAAGACTGAAATTGAACCGACCTATAACATAACTGGAACTGAACTGGTTCTGAAGTAGAATTGAACAAGATGAAAACTAAAACTGAACTGAGCTAGAACTTAAGTGGAACTGAAGTAAAACTTGAAGTGGAACTGACCTGGCACTAAACCAGAACTGAACAAAAACTGAACTAGAACTGAATTAGAACTGAACTAGAACTGAACTAGAACTGAACTAGAACTGAACTAGAACTGAACTAGAACTGAACTAGAACTGAACTAGAACTGAACTAGAACTGAACTAGAACTGAACTAGAACTGAACTAGAACTGAACTAGAACTGAACTAGAACTGAACTAGAACTGAAATAGAACTGAAATAGAACTGAACTAGAACTGAACTAGAACTGAACTAGAACTAAACTAGAACTGAACTAGAACTGAACTAGAACTGAACTAGAACTGAACTAGAACTGAACTAGAACTGAACTAGAACTGAACTAGAACTGAACTAGAACTGAACTAGAACTGAACTAGAACTGAACTAGAACTGAACTAGAACTGAACTAGAACTGAACTAGAACTGAACTAGAACTGAACTAGAACTGAACTAGAACTGAACTAGAACTGAACAAGAACTGAACTAGATCTGAACTAGAACTGAACTAAAACTGATCTAGAACTGAACTGAACTAGAACTGAAATAAAACTGATCTAGAACTGAACTGAACTAGAACTGAACTATAACTGAACTAGAACTGAACTAGAACTGAACTAGAACTGAACTAGAACTGAACTAGAACTGAACTAGAACTGAACTAGAACTGAGCTGAAGTATACTAGAATTGAACTAATAGTGAACTGGAACTGAAATGCAATTGAACTAGAACTAAACTAAAACTGAATTGCGATTGAACTAGTTATAAGCAATGTTTAGAAGAGTTCGATTTGTTTTAAAAGAACGTCACATTCAGAGCTTCGAACATTTGCATTAGATTCTCAAGCATCTTTAACATTTTTTACATTATTGCAAATAAATTTTATAAAAAATTTAACAAACTGCCACACAACTTTCCTAAAAAGTTGTTGAAAACAAATTCCACACATTACTTCTTACTTACCACCAACTTCACTTCTACTCCCGTTGAAGTTTTTTCATGTGCCAACACAGCACCACATTGATGTAGCAAATTATTGCCCAACAATATGCAACGTTGTAGTAAAAATTGCATTTGACATAAAAATTCCATGGATTCACTCATTTTCAACATGACCATATTATTGTTGTTATTAACACTACTGTTCCTACTAGGTAATTCCCCTTCATTTTCTCCCTCCACTATATTCTGCATAATGACCAGCAACTCTTCATCTTTGAACAAAAATTTCAATTGCATTTCTTTGGCCTCCCGACTGATATCATCAATTTCAGCACACAAATGACCAAAGGTGAGTAAAACCTTATTAAGCATTCTTTCCGATTCTAATAGCTTAACCAACATGAATTCTTCCTCCTGGGCAGCATAATCAATCTGTATTAAGGGTTCCCTTAGTAGGGGACGCTCTTTGTTCGCTACTTGGTTATTATTGAGAATTTTTGTTAATTTCTTATCATGTCCATCTAAGAAGATACCATAATTTCGTAATTGTTCTTCGGCTGATGAGACTGGAATTTAGAATAGAATTTTTTTTACATTTGTTCTATATTTTTAGTCAATTACTTACTAATTGTGCTGTGATCCATTTTTAATGGTTGACTAATATTAATTGTAATTGCCAAAATGTATAAATTAATGAAAATTGTTATTGTAATGTGATAAACAAAGCGATGGAAAATAATAAACAAAAATACAAAAAAATAATTTTAATTAAACAGCTGTTTTCTAAGGTGTAGTTTGCGCGAGTTGCCAGACTGAACATGAAACAAACAGTGGGATAGAAACATGAATTACACAAATCAAAAAATTTAAAAAAAAAAGTGGAAAGCTAGAGACTTAAGTGGACATTTCTAAGGGAGTATAATTTCGATTCTCTGAACACAATTTTCAGCGTAGTTGGGCTAAGGGACTTACATTTTTTTTAATTTTCCAAAAAAATAAATACAAACACTTGTATTATATATTTTATTTATATTCTTTATTAAAAATGTTATAATATATTTATCATGTCTACAAAAAATTAAAATCATGCACAAATGAAAACATAAAAGTTGAGCTTCTTCTTAAGTTTTTTTTATACATTTTACTTTTGTTATCTTTTATCAACTATTGTTCAATTACTATTTAATTTTATAATAAAAAATTAACACATAAATGAGAATAAAAATTAACACAACCATTTACTTTTTTTTCTGTTGTTGTTTCACTTATTAAGTTCTAGTTACATATTAAACTTTTAGGATTTTAGAAAAATTATATATGACAAATTGTAGTTTAAAAATATTTTTGTAGTATAAGTTTATAATTTCACTTAAAAGAAACTATAAATAGTTATACAACTACTAATGTGGTAGGTAGTAATATGTTTTTAGTAATGATAATTAAAATAATAGTAATGTATGTAAATTAAGTAGTAGTGATTACTTGGTAAGTAATTATATGAGTTTTTATTTGATTTATATTTTATTTGTTTTATGTTTAAAACTTAATTTATTATTTATGCAATTCTATTTTTTTTAGTTCATTTTTATTTATAATTTAAAGGAATAATTGTATATATTGAGTATTTTAATACTTATAGGAATGTTTTTAAACAGATTTTGAGTTTTTTTTTTTTTTTTTTTGTTAAAAAAAGTTAAAACTTTTAGGGTTTAAGCTTTATCTTTTTGTGTAATTCCTTGTGTTTAGTCTACTAATTTTCTATGGCCATTTAGTTTTAGTTAACTTAAAATTAAAGCCTAAATTTAAAACCAGTTGGATTATAATCCAGTTTTTTTAGAGGTTTCTGGTTAAAAGAGATCAGTTGAAAGCTTTATTATTTGGTTTTTATTAATGTATTTTTAATATTTATGTATATACTTTTTGATTTTAGTTAATACTATATTATTAATTTCTTAATATTGTTTTGTAGAAAGATTTGCTGCATTTACAGATATAATAGATATAAATCTGAAAAGGTGAACCCTTCTAATGTTTAGCATAATTCAAAAGCCATAAGGTATACCACATATTTTGGCGTTGTTAATCAAACATTAGTCCGTAGGGTTTCTAGCAGGCATGAACAATTTAGTACTTTTTAATACCGAAAAATACTGCTGTACTGTTTATAGTCTAGTCTATAGTCTAGTCTATAGTCTAGATTATAGTCTAGTCTATAGTCTAGTCTATAGTCTAGATTATAGTCTAGTCTATAGTCTAGTCTATAGTCTAGTCTATAGTCTAGTCTATAGTCTAGTCTATAGTCTAGTCTATAGTTTAGTCTATAGTCTAGTCTATAGTCTAGTCTATAGTCTAGTCTATAGTCTAGTCTATAGTCTAGTCTATAGTCTAGTCTATAGTCTAGTCTATAGTCTAGTCTATAGTCTAGTCTATAGTCTAGTCTATAGTCTAGTCTATAGTCTAGTCTATAGTCTAGTCTATAGTCTAGTCTATAGTCTAGTCAATAGTCTAGTCTATAGTCTAGTCTATAGTCTTGTCTATAGTCTAGTCTATAGTCTAGTCTATAGTCTAGTCAATAGTCTAGTCTATAGTCTAGTCTATAGTCTAGTCTATAGTCTAGTCTATAGTCTAGTCTATAGTCTAGTCTATAGTCTAGTCTATAGTCGATTATAGTCTAGTCTATAGTCTAGTCTATAGTCTAGTCTATAGTCTAGTCTATAGTCTAGTCTATAGTCTAGTCTATAGTCTAGTCTATAGTCTAGTCTATAGTCTAGTCTATAGTCTAGTCTATAGTCTAGTCTATAGTCTAGTCTATAGTCTAGTCTATAGTCTAGTCTATAGTCTAGTCTATAGTCTAGTCTATAGTCTAGTCTATAGTCTAGTCTATAGTCTAGTCTATAGTCTAGTCTATAGTCTAGTCTATAGTCTAGTCTATAGTCTAGTCTATAGTCTAGTCTATAGTCTAGTCTATAGTCTAGTCTATAGTCTAGTCTATAGTCTAGTCTAGTCTATAGTCTATAGTCTAGTCTAGTCTAGTCTATAGTCTAGTCTAGTCTATAGTCTAGTCTAGTCTATAGTCTAGTCTATAGTCTAGTCTATAGTCTAGTCTATAGTCTAGTCTATAGTCTAGGCTATAGTCTAGTCTATAGTC
Source organism: Lucilia sericata (assembly GCF_015586225.1). NCBI lineage: Eukaryota > Metazoa > Arthropoda > Insecta > Diptera > Calliphoridae > Lucilia > Lucilia sericata. The sequence goes on along the minus strand of NW_023994693.1, from coordinate 205,163 downwards.
TAGTCTATAGTCTAGTCTATAGTCTAGTCTATAGTCTAGTCAAGAGTCTAGTCTATAGTATAGTCTATAGTCTTGTCTATAGTCTAGTCTATAGTCTAGTCTATAGTCTAGTCAATAGTCTAGTCTATAGTCTAGTCTATAGTCTAGTCAATAGTCTAGTCTATAGTCTAGTCTATAGTCTAGTCTATAGTCTAGTCTATAGTCTAGTCTATAGTCTAGTCTATAGTCTAGTCTATAGCTATCTAGTCTAGTTAGTCTAGTCTATAGTCTAGTCTATAGTCTAGTCTATAGGTCTAGTCTATGTCTAGTCTATAGTCTAGTCTATAGTCTAGTCTATAGTCTAGTCTATAGTCTAGTCTATAGTCTAGTCTATAGTCTAGTCTATAGTCTAGTCTATAGTCTAGTCTATAGTCTAGTCTATAGTCTAGTCTATAGTCTAGTCTATAGTCTAGTCTATAGTCTAGTCTATAGTCCTAGTCTATAGTCTAGTCTATAGTCTAGTCTATAGTCTAGTCTATAGTCTAGTCTATAGTCTAGTCTATAGTCTAGTCTAGTCTAGTCTATAGTCTAGTCTATAGTCTAGTTATAGTCTAGTCTATAGTCTAGTCTATAGTCTAGTCTATAGTCTAGTCTATAGTCTAGTCTATAGTCTAGTCTATAGTCTAGTCTATAGTCTAGTCTATAGTCTAGTCTATAGTCTAGTCTATAGTCTAGTCTATAGTCTAGTCTATAGTCTAGTCTATAGTCTAGTCTATAGTCTAGTCTAAAGTCTAGTCTATAGTCTAGTCTATAGTCTAGTCTATAGTCTAGTCTATAGTCTAGTCTATAGTCTAGTCTATAGCCTAGTCTATAGTCTAGTCTATAGTCTAGTCAAGTCTAGTCTATAGTTTAGTCTATAGTCTAGTCTATAGTCTAGTCTATAGTCTAGTCTATAGTCTAGTCTATAGTCTAGTCTATAGTCTAGTCTATAGCCTAGTCTATAGTCTAGTCTATAGTCTAGTCTATAGTCTAGTCTATAGTCTAGTCTATAGTCTAGTCTATAGTCTAGTCTATAGTCTAGTCTATAGTCTAGTCTATAGTCTAGTCTATAGTCTAGTCTATTGTCTAGTCTATAGTCTAGTCTATAGTGTAGTCTATAGTCTAGTCTATAGTCTAGTCTATAGTGTAGTCTATAGTCTAGTCTATAGTCTAGTCTATAGTCTAGTCTATAGTGTAGTCTATAGTCTAGTCTATAGTCTAGTCTATAGTCTAGTCTATAGTCTAGTCTATAGTGTAGTCTATAGTGTAGTCTATAGTCTAGTCTATAGTCTAGTCTATAGTCTAGTCTATAGTCTGGTCTATAGTCTAGTCTATAGTCTAGTCTATAGTCTAGTCTATAGTCTAGTCTGTAGTCTAGTCTATAGTCTAGTCTATAGTCTAGTCTGTAGTCTAGTCTATAGTCTAGTCTATAGTCTAGTCTATAGTCTAGTTTATAGTCTAGTCTATAGTCTAGTCTATAGTCTAGTCTATAGTCTAGTCTATAGTCTAGTCTATAGTCTAGTCTATAGTCTAGTCTATAGTCTAGTCTATAGTCTAGTCTATAGTCTAGTCTATAGTCTAGTCTATAGTCTAGTCTATAGTCTAGTCTATAGTCTAGTCTATAGTCTAGTCTATAGTGTAGTCTATGGTTTAGACTATAGTCTAGTCTACAGTCTGGTCTATGTTCTAGTTCAAAGTTAAGTCAATACATAAATATATAGTAAAATCGATAGTCTAAAAAGTACTAAAAAGTGTAAAAAGTACTATTTTTGGTAAATTTCAAGATTCCAATTTTCCATGTCTGGTTGCTAAAGGTTCGTTTTTAGGGACGACGGAAAATAAAATAGTTTAGTTTCATATTTTCAGTTAAAAATTAATTCACTTGCTTATTAACTAAATTACAACTTTAATAATATTGCTAATTAGTAGAAGCGTTTTTAAGAAAATGCGTTTTAAATTCTTTTATTTTCCTCTCCATCTTCTTAAAGATGAATTGTATGTTTATAATTTAGAAGTTGAATAAGTTTTTAGGCAATAAAGAAATAATTTTTAGTTGCTTATAACTTTTGTAAAAAGTTAAAATATTGCTATGAATTTGTTTTTATACTGTTAATAATTATTGTTTAAAATAATCATGTTTTTGTTGGTGTTAATATCTCTTATTGTAAATGTTTGCTTGAGTTTTTCTTTTTTTAAATAAAAATTCGTGTTTCGTTGTAATTTCGACTGTGCGTTTGGATTTGAGTTTGTTATCACCTGCTCCTCTTTGATTTTATATTCTTGCATAACCGAAACCACTTTTTTTTATCGTTTTTAAATCAATTACAAATCATATTAATTTCAATATTTAATTATTCCAACCTTTTTAAAATAAACTTTGTTGATGCTATTCCTTTAACTTATATATTCTGTCCATTATATGAAGAAGCATCACTGATGCGCCTATTCATGGTGGTGGTCTTCCTGTTGAGTGTGGCAGTTGTATTGAAATTGGTCGGACGTTGTAGTGTACTGGCTGCACTAGACTGATGAGTACGTGGATTCGAAGGATAGTAGTTTAGTGGTGCCATATTGGGATTATCTATACGTGTGGGCGATGAGACTCGAGGACGTGGTGATGCTCTCTGCATGGAGTTGAGAATTTCCTGAGGCTCTTGATAGCCGGAGTCCATATCGTCGTGATAGGAATCCATTAGGGGAGTGGGATCTTCATAGTCGTAGTCGATAAAGCCATTGTTGTCGAAGGACTGAAAGAAAGAAAATGAATTGTATGAAATGTAATCATAAGATCAGGACTAGAAGAAGACAAGAAATATAACCAAGAATAGGATTAAGGATAGGAAAAAGTCTAAAAAGTGGACTATGAATAGAACTATCAGTAGGACTAAGGATAGGACTACAAATAGAAGACTAAAAATAGAAATAGTTTCAGAAATGGGACTAGTTATAGGACTAAGAATGAAACCTTTAGTATGACTTGAAATATAACTAGAAATACGACTAGTGATATTACTAGAAAGATTACAAGGAATAAAACTAGAAAGTGAACTAGGAATAGGAATATGAATAGATCTATGACTAGGAATAGGGCTAGGAATTGGAATAGGTCTAGCACTAGGATTAGGTCTAGAAATAGGACTAGCAATAGGACTAGGAATGGAATATGACTGGGAATAGGACTAGAAATAAGACTTGGAATAGGATTAGGAATATGACTAAAAGTTGGAATAAGACTAGGAATAGCACTAGAACTAGGAATATTAATATAAAGAGGACTTATAACAGGATTAGGGATGGAACTAGGAATACAACTAGGAAAAGAAGTAAGATTATGACTAGCACTAGAAAGAAGACTAGGAGTAGGACTAGAAAGAGGACTAAGAATAGAACTAGGAAGAGAACTAGAAATAGGACTGGGACTAGAAAGAGTACTAGGAACATGACTAGGGAATATGAATAGGACTAGGGGTATAGCTAGTATTCCCAATTGTTCTATCCTGATATCTTATTTAAACTAAGGTTAAAGAAAAACTTTAAAGTCAAATTTTAAGGGAAAATTATTTACTAACAAACTAGGAATGGAACTAGGAATATGACTAGAAAGAGAATTAAAAATAGGACTGGGACTAGAAAGAGTACTAGGAACATGACTAGGGAATATGAATAGGACTAGGGGTATAGCTAGTATTCCTAATTGTTCTATCCTGATATCTTATTTAAACTAAGGTTAAAGAAAGAACTTTAAAGTCAAATTTTAAGGGAAAATTATTTACTAATAAATAAAATAATTTCTATATTAATAGGTCTATCGAATTTCTGTACAAAAAACTAATATATATATAATTAAAATAACTAAAAAAAATCAGGCTATTGAACTCCCAACAGAAGCCCTAAAGAAGACCAAATTACAATCCTTAAAATACACGAAAAACTTACCTTAATAGGAGTACGTTTAACATAATCACGATATGGTTGATTTGGTGTTTTGGCACGATAGTCGACAACCTCATAGTGACCCGCAACATCTTGTGCACTTGTTGCCGGATAGTCGGAAATAAAATGACGTGTACCATGCGGTGTTAAGGTGGCCCACAATAGGCGACTATCACTGGCCAATTGACTCTGTAAAGTATCACGACTATTGGCCGAAGTGCAGGGATATAAAATACCACCAGCCATAAAAGGATTCGATTTTGAGGGTTCACCCAAAGCTGACATGGTGCCCTGTTTAATATTGCTATCGTGATAGCTTAAATTACAGCTTGAGAAGAGAGTACTGCAATAATAATAACAACAACAACATAAAAACCACACAAATTATTAACAACAACACGTTATGCTCAAATACCATTTAAGCCTTTTCAACTTACTCGCGACATTTCAATAGAATAACAGCCAGTAGTCCACCCAATATTAAAACACCAACACACGATGAAATCAATACAAACAACCAGGTATTTTCCAAACCGTTGCTATTGGCTCCAGTAAACTCAACAAATTCCATGCCACTTTCACGGGGATGTGGATTGGGATCACACATGAGTGTTGCGAAACAAGGATGGGAATCATTGGTGGTCGGCACTAAAGCAGCAGTTTTGGGTAATAGAAATGATGGTAATGGTGGTGGTGGCATTAATAGTATAGTGTCCGGCGGTGGGGGTCCACTAAAGCCGCAATTACCAACGCAATTACTCAGCATTGTGGTCTGTAAATTATAGAAAAACAAAATGAAAGAAAAATCAACATGCCATCCATTATTATAAATATTAAATACGTAATTTCAGTTTAAATGCAAAAATAAATGATTTAAATGTTTAATTAAATAATTATCTGCACGTAAATAATGTACATATGATAAATTGAAAACATTTAAATTTTAAATTAAAATGATTGACTGATGCTTCCACAATTTAAGAATGTTCTCGAAGAATATTTCTCTCTTGAGAAAGCAGTTCAACCAAATTCGAAATGAGAACTTAGGTTTGTTCTCATTTTGTTCTATAGTCTAGTCTTTACTCTAGTCTATAGTCTGGTTTACAGTCTAGTCTATAGTATAGTCCATAGTCTATAGTATAGTCCAGTCTAGTCTATAGTCTAGTCTATAGTCTAATATATATGTAGATTAGTCTGTAGTCAAGTGTATAGTCTTGTGTAAACTAGAACAGAACTAGAACTAAACCAGAGCTAACCAAAACTGAACTAAACTAAACTAGAAATGAACTTGAACTGAACTTGAACTGAACTTGAACTATAACCGGAACTAAACCTGAACTAAAACTGAACTAAAACTGGACTAGAACTGAACTAGAACTGAACTAGAACTAGAACTGAGAACTGAACTGAACTAGAACTGAACTAGAACTGAACTAGAACTGAACTAGAACTGAACTAGAACTGAACTAGAACTGAACTAGAACTGAACTAGAACTGAACTAGAACTGAACTAGAACTGAACTAGAACTGAACTAGAACTGAACTAGAACTGAACAGAACTGAACTAGAACTAGAACTGAACTGAACTAGAACTGAACTAGAAACTGAACTAAACTGAACTAGAACTGAACTAGAACTGAACTAGAACTGAACTAGAACTGAACTAGAACTGAACTAGAACTGAACTAGAACTGAACTAGAACTGAACTAGAACTGAACTAGAACTGAACTAGAACTGAACTAGAACTGAACTAGAACTGAACTAGAACTGAACTAAACTGAACTAGAACTGAACTAGAACTGAACTAGAACTGAACTAGAACTGAACTAGAACTGAACTAGAACTGAACTAGAACTGAACTAGAACTGAACTAGAACTGAACTACAACTGAACTAGAACTGAACTAGAACTGAACTAGAACTGAACTAGAACTGAACTAAACTGAACTACAACTGAACTAGAACTGAACTAGAACTGAACTAGAACTGAACTAGAACTGAACTAGAACTGAACTAGAACTGAACTAGAACTGAACTAGAACTGAACTAGAACTGAACTAGAACTGAACTAGAACTGAACTAGAACTGAACTAGAACTGAACTAGAACTGAACTAGAAACTGAACTAGAACTGAACTAGAACTGAACTAGAACTGAACTAGAACTGAACTAGAACTGAACTAGAACTGAACTAGAACTGAACTAGAACTGAACTAGAACTGAACTAGAACTGAACTAGAACTGAACTAGAACTGAACTAGAACTGAACTAGAACTGAACTAGAACTGAACTAGAACTGAACTAGAACTGAACTAGAACTGAACTAGAACTGAACTAGAACTGAACTAGAACTGAACTAGAACTGAACTAGAACTGAACTAACGAACTGAACTAGAACTGAACTAGAACTGAACTAGAACTGAACTAGAACTGAACTAGAACTGAACTAGAACTGAACTAGAACTGAACTAGAACTGAACTAGAACTGAACTAGAACTGAACTAGAACTGAACTAGAACTGAACTAGAACTGAACTAGAACTGAACTAGAACTGAACTAGAACTGAACTAGAACTGAACTAGAACTGAACTAGAATGAACTAGAACTGAACTAGAACTGAACTAGAACTGAACTAGAAACGAACTAGAACTGAAAAGAACTGAACTAGAACTGAACTAGAACTGAAACTAGAACTGAACTAGAACTGAACTAGAACTGAACTAGAACTGAACTAGAACTGAACTAGAACTGAACTAGAACTGAACTAGAACTGAACTAGAACTGAACTAGAAAGAACTAGAACTGAACTAGAACTGAACTAGAACTGAACTAGAACTGAACTAGAACTGAACTAGAACTGAACTAGAACTGAACTAGAACTGAACTAGAACTGAACTAGAACTGAACTAGAACTGAACTAGAACTGAACTAGAACTGAAGAAGAACTGAACTAGAACTGAACTAGAACTGAACTAGAACTGAACTAGAACTGAACTAGAACTGAACTAGAACTGAACTAGAACTGAACTAGAACTGAACTAGAACTGAACTAGAACTGAACTAGAACTGAACTAGAACTGAACTAGAACTGAACTAAACTGAACTAGAACTGAACTAGAACTGAACTAGAACTGAACTAGAACTGAACTAGAACTGAACTAGAACTGAACTAGAACTGAACTAGAACTGAACTAGAACTGAACTAGAACTGAACTAGAACTGAACTAGAACTGAACTAGAACTGAACAAAGAACTGAACTAGAACTGAACTAGAACTGAACTAGAAACTGAACTAGAACTGAACTAGAACTGAACTAGAACTGAACTAGAACTGAACTAGAACTGAACTAGAACTGAACTAGAACTGAACTAGAACTGAACTAGAACTGAACTAGAACTGAACTAGAACTGAACTAGAAACTGAACTAGAACTGAACTAGAACTGAACTAGAACTGAACTAGAACTGAACTAGAACTGAACTAGAACTGAACTAGAACTGAACTAGAACTGAACTAGAACTGAACTAGAACTGAACTAGAACTGAACTAGAACTGAACTAGAACTGAACTAAACTGAACTATAACTGAACTATAACTGAACTATAACTAAACTAGAACTGAACTAGAACTGAACTAGAACTGAACTAGAACTGAACTAGAACTGAACTAGAACTGAACTAGAACTGAACTAGAACTGAACTAGAACTGAACTAGAACTGAACTAGAACTGAACTAGAACTAAACTAGAACTGAACTAGAACTGAACTAGAACTGAATTAGAACTGAACTACAAATGAACTAGAACTGAACTAGAACTTCCCCCAACTTTCTGAAGTAATATGATATGAAATGAGTATGAAAAGGGTACTTCTTCTGCAGAAGATCCGGATGAATGTCCAGTCTCATTCCATGACTTCTAAAGCCATATCACGACATAAAAAGCGGTATTTAAGTGTTTTTTTTGCAGAATATCGTAACGAAACCAGATTTTTAAATTTCGGTTTGTAGTTGCTCTTTGGATAATACATACATTTCTTTTTGAAAAGCTCTTTATTAAAAATCCATTAACTTGGTTATTTTTTATTCGATATTCAGTTTACTTTCATTCATCCATCACAAATAACTTTATAATTTAAATAAAACTTTAATTGCTGTACTAAACAGATCTACACGTTTCTTATGTTCATGTTAATAAATATTTACCTCTGCAGATATCTACTACATATTGTAAACAAGCCTGCTCAAACTTTAACCGGTCCTCATTTGACCTATTTAAAGGGAGTGGCTGAAAAACTAATATTTTTATAATGCAAAGTACTGGGAAAACATCGACTTGTACTGCAAAATGTATAAAAAGTTTAAATAAACTTCAAAATAAATTACTTTTCAGAGGTCTTAAGCATGTTAAAATCATATCTGATATTTGGTATGATATTAGCCAGGTTTTTGATAAAATTTTATAACTTTAATATCTTTTATTTTGCTATGTGTAAATTTTCTTATAATTGGTTTTGATTCCGTTTCTTTATGTTCAGGGATTGTGTATATATCACATTATTACCTGTAATTTGGGGAGTGAGTAATTTGGTTTTTTGGTCCTTTTGGAAAAATCAATTTTCAACAAAATGTATTCACTTTTAATTGAATATTATCAACGTCTTTTTCCAAGTTTTTTCTTAGAGCACTTTATTTTCGTCTGATTTATTTTAAATTAATTTTCTTAATTAAACTTACTTTTTATTTGAAACACTTTTTATGTTTTAAAAACAATTTTTCCCAAAATAATTTTCTATTTTCTAAAGGAATTTCTTGACTTTCGTTTGTGGTTACCTCTGCGAATTGTGGTTGAAATGGAACTGAAACTTTAAAGGAAAACAAGGATACTGTCAACTACTATGTGTATTACAATGACAAAAATAAAATGAGAGATAGAGAGAATGAGAGAGCGAAAGCTCAAGGAGCAAGAGCTCAAAGCCAAATACATTTGATTTAAACAGATAAAGTAGAAAAGTTTAAACAATATTAATAAATTTATATATGTATTTTAATTCATAAGACATTCTTTTAAATTACTATTTAATATAAAATTATTGTTAATTAACAACAAAGGGCGCATGTCATTTAACTCTTGACTTCTCTCTTTTTATACCTTTTTCTATTTCATTCCTTTACTTTCTCGTACAGTTCTTTACCTCTCTATTGGGGGTTGTGAGTGGGTGATGGGATCATATTACATATGTTTGTTGTGTGTGATTTTTCCTGAGTGAGGGAGTATTTGTTTTGTTTTAAATTTAACGGTACATATAGTTTTTGTTTTGTGCTTAACATCCTTATCATTTGGGAAAAACACGAATATTGCTGCTGTAACAGTTTTTTTAACCTACAAGAACTATAGTAAGCGTGCGTATTATGCGTTTGTGATGATGTTTGTTTGTAATGATCCAAAATATGGTCCCAGTGTCTTAGTTAGTTAGTTAGTTAGTTAGTTAAGTAGTTAGTTAGTTAGTTGTTAGTTAGTAGTTAGTTAGTTAGTTAGTAGTTAGTTAGTTAGAGTAGTTAGTTAGTTAGTAGTTAGTTAGTTAGTTAGTTAGTTAGTTAGTTAGTAGTTAGTTAGTTAGTTAGTTAGTTAGTTAGTTAGTTAGTTAGTAGTGTTAGTTAGTTAGTTAGTTAGTTAGTTAGTTAGTTAGTAGTTAGTTAGTTAGTTAGTTGTTAGTTAGTTAGTAGTTAGTTAGTTAGTTAGTTAGTAGTAGTTAGTTAGTTAGTTAGTAGTTAGTTAGTTAGTTAGTTAGGAGTAGTTAGTTAGTTAGTTAGTTAGTTAGTTAGTTAGTTAGTTAGTTAGTTAGTTAGTTAGTTAGTTAGTTAGTAGTTAGTTAGTTGTTAGTTAGTTAGTTAGTTAGTTAGTTAGTTAGTTAGTTAGTTAGTTAGTTAGTTAGTTAGTTAGTTAGAGTTAGTAGTTAGTTAGTTAGTTAGTTAGTTAGTTAGTTAGTTAGTTAGTTAGTTAGTAGTTAGTTAGTTAGTAGTTAGTTAGTTAGTTAGTTAGTTAGTTAGTTAGTTAGTTAGTTAGTTAGTTAGTTAGTAGTTAGTTTAGTTAGTTAGTTAGTTAGTTAGTTAGTTAGTTAGTTAGTTAGTAGTTAGTTAGTAGTTAGTTAGTTAGTTAGTTAGTTGTAGTTAGTTAGTTTAGTAGTTAGTTAGTTAGTTAGTAGTTAGTTAGTTAGTTAGTTAGTTAGTTAGTTAGTTAGTTAGTTAGTTAGTTAGTTAGTTAGTTAGTTAGTTAGTTAGTTAGTTAGTTAGTAGTTTAGTTAGTTAGTTAGTTAGTTAGTTAGTTAGTTAGTTAGTTAGTTAGTTAGTTAGTTAGTTAGTTAGTTAGTTAGTTAGTTAGTTAGTTAGTTAGTTAGTTAGTTAGTTAGTTAGTAGTTAGTTAGTTAGTTAGTTAGTAGTTAGTTAGTTAGTTAGTTAGTTAGTTAGTAGTTAGTTAGTTAGTTAGTTAGTTAGTTAGTTAGTTAGTTAGTTAGTTAGTTAGTTAGTTAGTTAGTTAGTTAGTTAGTTAGTTAGTTAGTTAGTTAGTTAGTTAGTTAGTAGTTAGTTAGTTAGTTAGTTAGTTAGTAGTTAGTTAGTTAGTTAGTTAGTTAGTTAGTTAGTAGTTAGTTAGTTAGTTAGTTAGTTAGTTAGTTAGTTAGTTAGTAGTTAGTTAGTAGTAGTTAGTTAGTTAGTTAGTTAGTTAGTTAGTTAGTTAGTTAGTTAGTTAGTTAGTTAGTTAGTTAGTTAGTTAGTTAGTTAGTTAGTTAGTTAGTTAGTTAGTTAGTTAGTTAGTTAGTTAGTTAGTTAGTTAGTAGTTAGTTAGTTAGTTAGTTAGTTAGTTAGTTAGTTAGTTAGTAGTTAGTTAGTTAGTTAGTTAGTTAGTTAGTTAGTTAGTTAGTTAGTTAGTTAGTTAGTTAGTTAGTTAGTTAGTTAGTTAGTTAGTTAGTTAGTTAGTTAGTTAGTTAGTTAGTAGTTAGTTAGTTAGTTAGTTAGTTAGTTAGTTAGTTAGTTAGTTAGTTAGTTAGTTAGTTAGTTAGTTAGTTAGTTAGTTAGTTAGTTAGTTAGTTAGTTAGTTAGTTAGTTAGTTAGTTAGTTAGTTAGTTAGTTAGTTAGTTAGTTAGTTAGTTAGTTAGTTAGTTAGTTAGTTAGTTAGTTAGTTAGTTAGTTAGTTAGTTAGTTAGTTAGTTAGTTAGTTAGTTAGTTAGTTAGTTAGTTAGTTAGTTAGTTAGTTAGTTAGTTAGTTAGTTAGTTAGTTAGTTAGTTAGTTAGTTAGTTAGTTAGTTAGTTAGTTAGTTAGTTAGTTAGTTAGTTAGTTAGTTAGTTAGTAGTTAGTTAGTTAGTTAGTTAGTTAGTTAGTTAGTTAGTTAGTTAGTTAGTTAGTTAGTTAGTTAGTTAGTTAGTTAGTTAGTTAGTTAGTTAGTTAGTTAGTTAGTTAGTTAGTTAGTTAGTTAGTTAGTTAGTTAGTTAGTTAGTTAGTTAGTTAGTTAGTTAGTTAGTTAGTTAGTTAGTTAGTTAGTTAGTTAGTTAGTTAGTTAGTTAGTTAGTTAGTTAGTAGTTAGTTAGTTAGTTAGTTAGTTAGTTAGTTAGTTAGTTAGTAGTTAGTTAGTTAGTTAGTCGTTAGTTAGTTAGTTAGTTAGTTAGTTAGTTAGTTAGTAGTAGTTAGTTAGTTAGTTAGTTAGTTAGTTAGTTAGTTAGTTAGTTAGTTAGTTAGTTAGTTAGTTAGTTAGTTTAGTTAGTAGTTAGTTAGTTAGTTAGTAGTTAGTTAGTAGTTAGTTAGTTAGTTAGTTAGTTAGTTAGTTAGTTAGTTAGTTAGTTATGTTAGTTAGTTAGTTAGTTCGTTAGTTAGTAGTTAGTTAGTTAGTTAGTTAGTAGTTAAGTAGTTAGTTAGTTAGTTAGTAGTTAGTTAGTTAGTAGTTAGTTAGTTAGTTAGTTAGTTAGTAGTTAGTTAGTTAGTAGTTAGTTAGTTAGTTAGTTAGTTAGTTAGTTAGTTAGTTAGTTAGTTAGTTAGTAGTTAGTTAGTTAGTTAGTTAGTTAGTTAGTTAGTTAGTTAGTAGTTAGTTAGTTAGTTAGTTAGTTAGTTAGTTAGTTAGTTAGTTAGTTAGTTAGTTAGTTAGTTAGTTAGTTAGTTAGTTAGTTAGTTAGTTAGTTAGTTAGTTAGTTAGTTAGTTAGTTAGTTAGTTAGTTAGTTAGTTAGTTTAGTTAGTTAGTTAGTTAGTAGTTAGTTAGTTAGTTAGTTAGTTTAGTTAGTTAGTTAGTTAGTTAGTTAGTTAGTTAGTTAGTAGTTAGTTAGTTAGTTAGTTAGTTAGTTAGTAGTTAGTTAGTTAGTTAGTTAGTTAGTTAGTTAGTTAGTTAGTTAGTTAGTTAGTAGTTAGTTAGTTAGTTAGTTAGTTAGTTAGTTAGTTAGTTAGTTAGTTAGTTAGTTAGTTAGTTAGTTAGTTAGTTAGTTAGTTAGTTAGTTAGTTAGTTAGTTAGTTAGTTAGTTAGTTAGTTAGTTAGTTAGTTAGTTAGTTAGTTAGTTAGTTAGTTAGTTAGTAGTTAGTTAGTTAGTTAGTTAGTTAGTTAGTTAGTTAGTTAGTTAGTTAGTTAGTTAGTTAGTTAGTCGAATATGACCGACTCTACTTTCTTACTTATTATTAAGTTTTCATCCTTTTCTTATAAACCCATTTCCCCCTTCTTATCTTGGTCGTCGATAACTCGTGCTTTAAGTAAACAAAGAGATGGCTAAACGAAAAATAAACACAGAGGAAAAATAACAATAACAAATCTAAAAGCAATACAGTTTTTTGGCAAGTACGCACACAACACCCCCTCTTACTGCTGTTAAAGTTCAATGATAACGACGTTGTTGTTCTTGTTCGCAACATAGATGGTGATGATGATGTTGACAATTTTCGGCATATGCGTTTCTGTTTCTTTAATGTATTTGGTTTTTGTTATTTCTAGAAAAATTTTACTCCTTGCAGATTAGTTGTTGTTGTTCTTTAAGTTGATGTTGTTGTATACATAAACATATTCTTCGTTAATGTCAATAAAAAATGTGTCCTTTTCTTATTTAATAAGATTGCACACAAGCAAGGGAGGGGGGTTAATGTAAGGGAGTGAATTAGATTTTAGTAATTTGGTGGAACATCAATGTTGTTTTGAATTAATACCTAAAAGGAAATACAATGTTAAAACAATGAAAAGAAATTAAATTAATTGCTATAATATTTAAGAAGAATATTAGCAAATTGTCGGCATTCTTAACAAATTTGATTTGCCTATAATTTATTAGTTTTATTTTGTATATGTTTTTCTTGTTTTATCAAGACTATAAAAGAGAGATGGAGTTTTAATTATATTTTAGTAATTTAGGTTAAAGATTAAAGTTTTATTAATTTAAAATCTAAAGCGATAGTAATAAATGTTTAAAGAATTTAGTAAAGTTAAGCAATTGCTGTTTTATTTATTCAGCTGTCGTTGTGTCGAAAGGATTAACATTAGTAAGACCACTTCCTAGAGATCCCTTAACTATATATTAAGTACTTTTATTTTTCGCTTCCGATTATTGGTACTCAAATGAAGAAAAGCTTTGTTCTGGAAAAGTATTCGGTAAGGGTTTTTTAACAGTCCATATCGCCTCATTGCATGGACATCTACCTGGAAGTGACTGTTGTGATTAAGTAGACGTTAGTTTATTTAATTTCTGGGTTTTCAACGAAGACCCCCGGAACCGATTTGTCTCCCAGTTCTACCGGTATTTGCTTTAATGTTCCGCTTGAATATAATATTTAAAAATTTAAAAACTTATTTCACCAAATTTTGGGTAAATAATGGTTTTTCTTTAGCCATATTGTATTTTTTTTAATATGAGTCAATGACGCCATCTATTGGCATAATATCATCTATGTATAGGTTTTCAATCACAATAAATGTATAAAATCTCGCAATTGCGCACTTCCATATAGAGTTTTTCATATAAATGTCCATTTAAAATATCAAACTTGTAAAAATTATCAGTCACAGAAAATATTTTTCATCGAATATAGATCTAAATATCTTGGGACCAATGTTATTCCAGATATTACATCCTTCAGAAAGACTGATTGGGAAATTCTAAAGAATTACGTCCTGGAATCTAAGTTTTTGAGCTTATCCTAACCTACTTTAACAAACTACTTTATCTCGAATGAGTAACAGTTTGTCAACACTGTGTTCAGATATTGTTACCGTTATAAACTATATTTGCTACTTTTCAAAATAGTATGTGTCTTTTATAACGGTTACAATTTCTATTTTTTTTTGTTTTCTAACCGTAACAAAACTTAAACTTCTTTCGTAAACAACGACATAAAGAAACAAACAAACGAAGAAATTAAGTAAGAATATTCAAATAAGTAATAGAAAACAAAACTTTTTTTTCGTTGAACATGACATGCGTCGTTGTTTAACTCATTTCTATGTTTTTCATGTGTGTTTTGTTTTGTTATTCAAGTTTCTATTATTATTGTTTTTAGTAGTAGATGTATGACATTTACTTAATCCTCTCAATCTAATCTATGAACACAAGCACTCGCAACAATTTCTTGTGTGTGTGTGTGTTTCTTTTTTTATTTTCATATTAATCCTTTTTGTGTATAAAAATACATACTTGGCTATTTTTATACACAGTTTTGTTTGAATATTTTAATGTTCCTATTATTTTTGTTGTTGTTCTTATATGTCAAACGAAAGCTTATGAAAAAGAGCAATTATTGTTGGTGTTATAGCAGTGGGTGGTTGGGTTATATGCGAGTGTGTCTCTTAGGTTTTCACGCCATTTGTTCTTTATTGATTCTACGAAAATCAACAAAAACAAAATAATTGTATTTAAAACAAACAAAAAGATAAAAAAACAAACTAAATAAACAACAAATAAAATAAAGTGGGGAATTAATAAACTCACATGAGAGTATATATTTTTATTTATTCCTTTGAACACACGTTAAATATTTAATGCAATACACAGTGGGACAATGTTTAAAATTCTTCAGATAACAAAATATACATCAGCTTAAAATTGGTATAAAGATATTCAAAATTTGTGAGAAAAATTTGTTTAAACATTGTTATACATACATATGTATATTCCAGGAAGTCTCCTTTTAAAACCATTTAAAAGCCCCATTTATATCACTGTTTTTCAATATTATTTTTATACTTTCACTATACCCTACACCAATAAGTTGATAGTATTAATTATACAATCGACAGGACTGGAATACAGTTTGGCCTTAAGTGTGGACTATAGAATAGTCTGTAGTCTGGTCTATAGAATAGTCTATAGTCTGGACTATAGAATAGTCTTTAGTCTAGACTATAGAATAGTCTGTGGTCTGGACTATATAATAGTCTATGGTCTGGACTAGAATAGTATTTGGTCCGGACTATCGAATAGTCTATAGTCTGGACTATCGAATAGTATATTGTCCGGACTATAGAATAGTCCACAGTCTGGACTAATAAATAGTCTATAGATTGGACTATATAATAGTTTATAGTCTGGATTATAGAATAGTCTATAGTCTGGACTATAGAACAGTCTATAGTCTGGACTATAGAATAGTCTATAGTCTGCATTATAGAATAGTCTATAGTCTGGACTATAGAATAGTCTATAGTCTGGACTATAGAATAGTCTATAGTCTGGACTTTAGAATAGTCTATAGTCTGGACTATAGAATAGTGTGGACTATAGAATAGTCTGGAATATAGACTAGTCTGGACTATAGAATAGTCTGGACTATAGAATAGTCTATAGTCTGTTCTTTAGAATAGTCTATAGTCTGGACTATAGAATAGTCTATAATTTGGACTATAAATAGAATAGTCTAGACTTTAGAATAGTTTGGACTATAGAATAGTCTATAGTCTGGACTTTAGAATAGTTTGGACTATAGAATAGTCTATAGTCTGGACTATAGAATAGTCTATAGTCTAGACTATAGAATAGTCTATAGTCTGGACTTTAGAATAGTCTATAGTCTGGACTATAGAAGAGTCTATAGTCTGGACTTTATAATAGTCTGTAGTCTGGACTATAGAATAGTCTATGGTCTGGACTATAGAATAGTCTATAGTCTGGACTATAGAATAGTCTATAGTCTGGACTATAGAATAGTCTATAGTCTGTACTATAGAATAGTCTATAGTCTGGACTATAGAATAGTCTATAGCCTGGACTTTAGAATAGTCTATAGTCTGTGCTATAGTCTATCGTCTGGACTATAGAATAATCTATAGACTGGAATATAGAATAGTCTATTGTTTGAACTATAAAATAGTCTGTACTCTTGAGTATAGAATAGTCTATGGTCAGATAGTCTGGACTATAGAATAGTCTATAATTGGACTATAGACAATAGTTTTGACTATAGTCTAGAGAAACGGAAATTCCCTCAATATAAGTTATTGCTGTAGGGTGGTGTAGGGTTATAATATTTTCCAACATGAACGACTTTAATTTCCTATTTTTTATTTATTTTCTACTTTCGTGTAGTTATTGTAGCTATTTTATCTTGATGAATGGTAGTGGGTGGTTTGAATGCTTAGTTGTCGGTGTTGCCTTTAAATGGCACTCACTCATATCAAAATAGACAACGCATGTACGTGGTTGTCTTAAATAAGTTAATGAATCATTTAGTAAATTGTTGTTATTTTTGTTATTTTGTTTTGTCGTAGTTATAAATATATCAGTTTTATAAACTTTTTCTAAGTCCATTTAAGTATGAAACGGTAAAAATGTTTGAAAACAATCATTACAAGAGTTGTAATTAGTAGGTTATTTATAGGAATACATATGAAATTGTGATACATGTATTTATTACATGGTTTACAACGTAATTATATTGTTATGGAGTTGACAAATATATTTTTGATTTGATTTAAGTTGAAATTAACCTTTAACCTTTAATAATACATCTAGTATTAACTGCATGTCTAAACTTTAAAATTTTATTTATTTACATGGTTATTTTTTTTTTGTAAATTTTTAAAAGGAATTTGTCATTACGTACGTTTATCTGCAAAATGGCTTAAGTGTATTTTCAATTGCTCTTAAAGGTATCCCTCTGAAGGACTCCTTCAATATTTCTCCTGCTTATAAAGTTCTCATAAACGTTTATGTGTAAAATTTGAAGGTTTTCATATAAAATATAAAGAGTTTATTGGCTTTTCTTAAAAGTTCTTGAGAAAGATATAAGACATTTGGTAGGCAAGTTAACATTTTGCAAAATATTGTCTAAAATATTGGCATTTAAGTAAACACAACACGTTTCAATTTATTTTTAGAAAACATGAAAATTAAGAGTTTCAAAATGTTGAAAATATTATTATAAATGTGTAAATATTTGTATTAAAAAAAACATATTTTTATAATGAAAACATATTTGTTTTTCCAAGGAAAACTTAAGTAGTGAGATTAATTTTATTTTGCACATTAAAGCAAAGATGGGAAACTCAATATTATTACACATTATAAGAGGGATATTGACAATTTAAACTTAGAAGATATTAATGTTTGTTAACCAATTAATTTAAAAATCTATCGTTAAAAAACTAATCAAAATTCCAAGTTTTATTATTATTACAAAAGTAGCAACTTGCCATCTCTGATCCTTATACGAACATACTTAAAAAACAAACATTCATATAAATGTGCAAAAATCCCCAGATATTGTGTGGGTTTTCATCACAATATAAGTATTTATTATTAGTATAAGTAATAAATGTATTATTTATTAATTAAATATGAAAAATTATACGTTATATTGTTTTGTTACCCCATTCACAATTGATTTCATTAATGTTTATGACCTTCAATTTTTCTTTTTTCTAGATGTAGACGATAATTGTCTACATCACTTTGACTACAAATAGAAGTCAATACATATAAAAACAAATGTCCATTAGTGCAACGACGACAATAAATGTTAAGTGTTGTAACATGTAATGATGCGTAATTAGGTGTTTACACTGTGTATGGTTGGGTAAATGTAATATAAAAAGTATTGTGAATGTCAATAATGATAATCTTAAATAAAAGGTTAATAGAAATTTGTTTGCAAGAAGAGAGTTTATTGGACCGCCATAACAGAGGCCATCCATATAAATCTCCACCGGAGTGGGACGGCAACTGACATCATGATGGCTAATATATGTAATAAGGGTAAGACAGATATATATTTTTTAAACAGGTACATAGACGATTCGAAACAAGGCTTTAGGATTACATCTTTTGGTATAATAATTCTCTTCCCTCAAGCACCTGTTTACCTCCCATAATACTCTGCGATATTACCTCCAACGTCGGTGTTGAAGAGGCCCAAAGAAGAGGCCCATCCAATAACACCAATTGCAGGAGGCAGGCCATTGTTTGAATTAAGAACTCAACTAGAACTGAACCAGAACTGAACCAGAACTGAACGAGAACTGAACGAGAACTGAACTAGAACTAAACTAGAACTAACTAGAACTAGAACTGAACTAGAACTGAACTAGAAACTGAACTAGAACTGAACTAGAACTGAACTAAGAACTGAACTAGAACTGAACTAGAACTGAACTAGAACTGAACTAGAACTGAACTAGACTGAACTAGAACTGAACTAGAACTGAACTAGAACTGAACTAGAACTGAACTAGAACTGAACTAGAACTGAACTAGAACTGAACTAGAACTGAACTAGAACTGAACTAGAACTGAACTAGAACTGAACTAGAACTGAACTAGAACTGAACTAGAACTGAACTAGAACTGAACTAGAAACTGAACTAGAACCGAACTAGAATTGAACTAGAACTGAACTAGAACTAAACTAGAACTGAACTAGAACTGAACTAGAACTGAACTAGAACTTGAACTAGAACTGAACTAGAACTGAACTAGAACCTGAACTAGAACTGAACTAGAACTGAACTAGAAACTGAACTAGAACTGAACTAGAACTGAACTAGACTGAACTAGAACTGAACTAGAACTGAACTAGAACTGAACTAGAACTGAACTAGAACTGAACTAGAACTGAACTAGAACTGAACTAGAACTGAACTAGAACTGAACTAGAACTGAACTAGAACTGAACTAGAACTGAACTAGAACTGAACTAGAACTGAACTAGAACTGAACTAGAACTGAACTAGAACTGAACTAGAACTGAACTAGAACTGAACTAGAACTGACTAGAACTGAACTATAACTGAACTATAACTGAACTATAACTGAACTATAACTGAACTATAACTGAACTATAACTGAACTATAACTGAACTAGAACTGAACTAGAACTGAACTAGAACTGAACTAGAACTGAACTAGAACGGAACTAGAACTGAACTAGAACTGAACTAGAACTGAACTAGAACTGAACTAGAACTGAACTAGAACTGAACCAGAACTGAACTATAACTGAACTATAACTGAAATATAACTGAACTATAACTGAACTATAACTGAACTAGAACTGAACTAGAACTGAACTAGAAATGAACTAGAAACTGAACTAGAACGGAACTAGAACTGAACTAGAACTGAACTAGAACTGAACTAGAACTGAACTAGAACTGAACTAGAACTGAACTAGAACTGAACCAGAACTGAACTAGAACTGAACTAGAACTGAACCAGAACTGAACTATAACTGAACTATAACTGAACTAGAACTGAACTAGAACTGAACTAGAACTGAACTAGAACTGAACTAGAACTGAACTAGAACTGAACTAGAACTGAACTAGAACTGAACTAGAACTGAACTAGAACTGAACTAGAACTGAACTAGAACTGAACTAGAACTGAACTGAACTAGAACTGAACTAGAACTGAACCAGAACTGAACCAGAACTGAACTATAACTGAACTAGAACTGAACTAGAACTGAACTAGAACTGAACTAGAACTGAACTAGAACTGAACTAGAACTGAACTAGAACTGAACTAGAACTGAACTAGAACTGAACTAGAACTGAACTAGAACTGAACTAGAACTGAACTAGAACTGAACTAGAACTGAACTAGAACGGAACTTAATTAGAAATAAATTAGAACTGAATTAGTTCACTACATAGAGAAATCCTTGGAAAACTTTATGAAAAATTAACATAAAAATGTCTTAAGTACTAATTATCATTTCCGCTATTTATTCAAATTAATTTTCACACATAATAACAAAATAAATAT